>NW_025335440.1:8850222-8852845 GCF_004798865.1 Varanus komodoensis | reverse complement strand
AAAGGGCTCAAGGCAGCTTACATCATTCTCCTCCTCCATCTTATCCCCACAACAACAACCCTGTGAGGTAGGGTGGGCTGAGAGTCTGTGACTGGCCCAAAGACATCTGAAGGTCTCCCAAGGATCTCTTCAATGCATGACCAAATGAATGTGGAAATAGAGGGTCCTGTACCCAGTACCTGGGTTCTGTGCTGAGCAGGGCTTGGAAAGGTAAGAAAGGTAAGAACCAGCACTTTGGATAAAGCTTCCAAACAGAGCTGAAACTGGTGGAACTAGCTTATTGGGGTGGGGAAATCAAATGATTATCTCAGAAAACCACATTGCCTTTATGAAGCTCTCAGAATAGGTAGCTGGCTGGAGAAACTCTGGTATAGGTTTTCTTCCTTTCTCTTGTGCAGAAGGGCAGAGGCTTCTTGGGGGTGGCACCATCATCTTTTTGAATGCCTCTCCAGAGAAGAGGATTGTGCCCCCTCTCTTCACGCCTTCTGTTGGCATATAAAAACAGCTTTGGTTCCCAAAGGCCTTTCCGGTTTGCTGTTGCTCATGCGAGTTTCACTGTGTTTCTTCTTGTGTGTGTGTGAGCAGACACGCCTTTGTTTTTAAAGGTGGTCTTTGTACTGGTTTCGTGTGCGTGCGTGCGTGCTTGCTTGCATCCATGTGTGCTTTAATGCTGCCCCTTCCCCGGGCCTGCTTTCAGAGGGAAAATAACAAATGAAACGTCTAAATAAATGAACAGAAAGAGCTCTCTTTTTCCTAACCAGCATAATGTGCGCATGACTCACATTCATTCAAGAAATCAGCTCCAGGAACAACAAAACCCCATGGAGCTCTTTCATGTTTACACACCTGGCCTGTAAGTGGAGATTCCAAAAGGTAGAGGAAGAGATTGAACCGAGGGATGTGCTGCAGTCAACAATTCCTTCATCTCTCCCTGGTTGGAACAAGCTTATGACAATGATTTGTAACAGTCCCTCTAGGCAAGGGGAACAGGTCCCAGCCTTGGTACAGCTTGCAGTCGAAAATTCAGTGCAGGGGAAATACCCAAAGCAGGGAGGAAAACAACCTGCTTGGCCCCCCTTTGATATTACAGGATCTCAGACTTTTCTGCCTGCCTTGGGTGCACCTTTGGTGACATAGAAATAGAGCGAGTCAGAAGGGGTCTCCAGGGCCATCTAGTCTGACCCCCGGCTCCAGCCGGCTCCGCTCACGACAGGCCCACCATGTGCATGTCCAGCCTATCCTTGAACACCCGCACCGATGGTGCCTCAACGACCTCTTGTGGAAGCCCATTCCACACCCTCGGGGTCCTGACTGTCAGGAAGTGCTTCCCAGCATCCAAATGGAACCTGGGTTCCCTGAGCTTTGCTCCGTTGGAGCACGTCCTGCCTTCCTCTGCCGGGGAGAACAGCTCTCTATCCAACATCAGACACCAGAGCATTGCTTATTTTAGTGTGATAAATCCTTAGAAGAGGAAAGGAAAGTAAAATGGGCTAAACTGAGCCATCCCTCCCCTTAAAGCAGAAACCCTGCAAAGTTTCAGGAACATCCAGTGTTCTGTTCCCCATGGGGGCAGCTCCCCGGCATAGGTTGGCATGCACAGAAGGGTTTTCTCCGGTGGAGACAAAGCTGTGGATCACAGGAACGGCTCGGAAGTGCCTTCGGACCTTGGGGAGGTATTTCCAAAGAAGTCTGGCTTAAAAAAATAATTCACGAGGGTGCAGCTTGCTTGTCTCAGCTATTTTTAAAAGTCTTGTTCTTTTACCCCACCCGTTGCCCCCAGCAAATTTTTGTCAAGGGGTGGAGGGGGGGTGTCTGTCTGAGCTTCTGTTCCCAGCACAATGCAATTTAGCTTTACACATTTAACTTGTGTAAGCACAAAAACAGACATCTGTTTTTCTCCTCCACCCCAACTCCAGTGTTTGTAGTCACTCCAGGTTTTTGCACAGTCATTTAAGTGAGTGGAGAGGGCATGTGGGTAGTTTAGGCATGTCATGAGTGGAGCCGGCTAGAGCTGGGGGGTCAGACTAGATAGCCCAGGATATCCCTTCTGACTTGTTCTGTTTCTGTGTTTAAATGCATCCACTGGAGGGACATCAAGGAATTAGGGAGGGTGGCATATGGGGTGGAATGCCCTCATCCTTCACACAACAATCCTGTGAGGTAGACCAGGCTGAGAGAAAGAACCCCTTTTCACAAGGGTGCTGTGATGTACCCTCAAGGTATTTCTGATCTAGGCCACCCCATGAATGAGAGCCCTCCAAAATGTCTTCTCCTTGACAGCCCTTGTCCGCACGAGGCGGAGGCTTCCTTGAGGGGGTCCACCCATCTCCAGTTTGGTCTTCCTTGTCTTCTTCCGCCTGGGGCTTTCTCCAGCAGGATGGTCCACTCCAGGGAGCCTTGCCTTCTCATGATGTGTCCAAGTGCAACAGCTCTGGTTTCATTTTTGCTTCCCCACCAAGTCCTGGGCCGACTTGCTCAAGGACTCCCTTGTTCGTCTTTCTGTTGGTCCAGGCTGTTTGCAGAGCCTGGGGGCCAGGTACATGTTGCACAGAATCGCCCTCTGGGTCTGGGTGTCCAGGGATGGAAAGTCAGGTCTAAGTCTATCTTCTGGGTGTCTCTCTGT
>NW_025335440.1:8566877-8850122 GCF_004798865.1 Varanus komodoensis | reverse complement strand
TCTCTGTCTCTCATGCATGCATGCAAGTACATGTGCAAACAGAGAGAGAGAGAGAAATCTTGGAGTACACACCCACTTAATATTCCGGGAGTATCCAAAGATGACAGAATTAAATACTGGCTTATTGTACTTCTAGCGGGTAGCTGAGTAAGAACTGACAATCTGCACAGAATATTTCAGGGTCAGTGAAGGGTGTAAGGAGGAGAAGAAGAAAATCTTGGCTCTGGTGCAGCGGAGGGAGGTACTTGCCACCAAACCCACACTGGGCTCAGGGCAGAGATCCGATTGCGGAAGCGTTTCTTAGCTACGGTGTTTGCAGTCGGGGTGGGGGTGGGAAAGAGGCAAGGGAGGAAGGGGGAGGAAAGCAGGACTGTAGGAGCAGAACATGATGGAGGTGGTTAAAGCGAGGGACCATGTCAAAGCTGACCCATGCTGCCTTAACATTCTTGGTATATAATGCCTCAGAAAAGAAAAATTAGTAGTGCCCATTTATTGTTGTTTATGGGAACATCTGATAAAGCATGAACCTCCTTTCGCCTAAGCCATGCTTTCTCAGTCTGGGGTTCTCTACATGCCTCAATCCACAAATCCCATCATTTCCAGCCAGCATGGGAGCTGCCACCCAGGACATCTGGAGGGCACCCGGTTGGGGGAGGCTGGGCCTCAGCTGCCAGGAGATCTGCCAACGCTCTGCCTTCCCGATGCTCAAAAGAGCGGGTTGCAGGGGGGCCGTTCCAGGAAATGCACCAAGAGGCTCACGTGTCTGAGAAATGTGGCAAAAGATCCTGGTTTCTACAGTTACATCAGCTAAAAAGATAAAACAGTATTTGAACCTAATTTCCAGAATATTTATGAAATGCAGAGGAGCCAAACCATTGAACTGGATTTTGAAAAATTCAACAAGATTCTTGTACACACAGGGAAACCGATTTAGTGTTGCAGAAAAGCTGGTTTATGGAAGGAGTCAGTGGCTCATGGTCTTCCAGATCTTTTGGTCTACAACCCCTATCATCCATCACCATGTGCTAAGCTGATTACTGCTAGTGGGGGAGCTGAATCCTAAGATTCCTCTTCCTCCTCCTCTGGAAGACTACAGGGTCTGCCTTACAGGTTTTTGTTCTCTTGTTTTAAAACACCCTTAAACAGGAATAAGTTAAGCTATCCTTCTGTGCACTTCCGTGCTTGAGTAGCTCCTTTTGGAAGCTGGTTATCTTCAGCCAAAGTGACATGCCTGAAAGGGGATGGTGACCCCGATCCGCAGCTCCTCACACAGGCAAGGACAAAGCAAAGCGACCCCAAAACAAATAAAAAGACACCGTAAGTTTTTTCTTGCAAGAATGACTTAAGACAATCTTAAGCATGTGCCAGGTCACCCTGGAAGCAGACCTGTTTCCCCAAACCCAAACCCAAACCTGCACCCAAAGGGCGGGATAAGTTGGCAGTGGCTCACAAATATAGAAACATAGAAACAGAGTGAGTCAGAAGGGGCCTCCCAGGCCATCCAGTCTGACCCCCGGCTCCAGCCGGCTCCGCTCAGGACATGCCCACCATGTGCACGTCCAGCCTATCCTTGAACACCCGCACCGAAGGGGCCTCAACGACCTCTCGTGGAAGCCCATTCCACACCCTCGGGGTCCATCCTGATATCCATCCTGATGCATCAGACTACAACACCCCTAATCCCCAACCAAGTGGGCTGGGGTGGCTAGGAGTCGGGATCCAAACTGTCTGGAGGACATCAGCTTTCCTACAACACAAATAGTCCGGGAAGCTTCAGTTGTGCCATTGCAGGCATGAACGGGCCAGGGGACTGCCCAGGATGAGGGTCTCCAGTGCCGCCCCCTTGGGCCCCCCACTTTTTATGCGTTCTGTTTTTTTAATAGACACACATCGATTGGCATGAAATGCACCCAAGTTCTAGCAACAACGCCAGACCAAATATCCCCGTAAAAATCCATTGGATCTTTGGATGTCATCCATTCAAATACTGAAAGTCTTGGATGGCGTTTAGCCTTCCAGTGTTTCAATACCAGACTTCTAGCTGTCAATGGGGCACAATGAACTGATTTATGCTGGCCATTCATGGATATCGACGAAGCAGGGAAACGACTGAGAAGACTATGGAGAGCATGAAGTTGTTAATCGCCGTATCTATTTCCGATTTCATTGCAGCCCCGACTTCTTTTCCTTCCCTCCTGAGAGAGAACGTTGAGTTGGAGCCCTGCTGTACTGGAAGCGCTCCAATACTTTCCTTGTTCTGATACCCAATTTTCTCTCTATAAAAAAGTAATCTGAACCCCACCCCCCAGAAATTCTCATTTTGTTATTATTTAATTTATACTCTGCCGAACAGCTGAAGCTCCCTGGGCGGTCCCCAACAAGCACTTTAAAAATACACCATATTGAATCATAAAAAGGTTACAGTACAACATTTAAAACCAACTTCAAAACAGATTTTAAAAATGAAAATAACTTGAAGAAAATCTGAGAACCTGTTTAACACTAGCAGATCCCAGGATGCCCTGCAATAGAGGACAGGTTTAGCTGGCCCTGAGAAGACAGAAAAGTTGGTGCCAGGCAGAACTCAGTGGGATGCTCAGTGCAAAATTGGGTGAAATTAGTTCTTCTCTAGCTCTTAAGTTTGGCCTCAAACCTTGCAAGCACCACTTTTATTTTCCCAAGCTTGCTGCAGCTTTTGAGAAACGTTAGAAAGAACACATCACACGTCTCAATCAATCTGCTTTTCCGTAATGTCATTCCCCCACCTTCTCATGAAGAGATGCTCAACAGCCATTCAGTCACCAGCAGGAAACACTGAAGCAGTGCAACACAGGATGGCCCTTGGTGGAGATCTGGTCCATTAATGGAACCTCCATGTTCAGAAGCAGCGTAGCATTGGATACTCACTCCCTCGAGGCACACGGCTCGAGGCACAGAGGCCCGAATAGACCGATGCCTGATCTGATGGGAGTCTCCCAACAGTGGTGTCTTTGGGCCTAGCCATGGACTCTTAGATCGGCTTTGCTGTCGCAAGGATAAAATAGTGATGAGACGGACTGGTGAGCAGTCTTGGGTTCCTTGCAAGAGGAAGAAAGGGGGATATAATGTAATAACAACACGTAAACTGGTCCAATGAAATGGAATGAGAACTGCTTATTCCTTCTTGTCCAGGATCAATGAACTCGATTCATATTAGGATACCCAAGAAAGGTCACCAAGATCATTGGGTGCTGTTCTTCTGGTGGTTCTGTATGGACTTACGGCCCAACAGGAGTCTACCCAGAGAAAAGTCTTCATCGTAGCAGCCACTGTTTTCTGGAACTCCTTGGCTCTGGAGCTGAGACAGACTTCAACATTATATTGCTTCTGGTGCCTCCTGAAAACACATTTATTTCAGGAATCCACAGTTTTATTGATATGATTCTATCGATTTAGTTTTGTGTTATTGTGTTTATCTTTTACTGCCCTGACATTTCCATACTCGAATATGGAGTAGCATATAAATCTTGTACATAAACATAACGTAAACATTGGAAACCCAACTCCATTCCCTTCATCATTCCCAGAATTTATGGCTATTGTCAAGGCCAACCACACAAATTGAACCAAGTTGATTGATCATTGTCAGAACAATTAACGTACAGGGCTTAGAAAACATTGCCGGAGTGATGAAAAATTTTGACAGAGCGGGAAGGGCAGACTTCATGATCTACTCCTTTTTTGAACTGGAATCCCCGTATCCACCGTCTGCAGCCTGGTGCGAGACATACACTTAGAAGGAAATGATTCTGAGCCCAGGGATTTGGTTCAAAGGCAAGAGGAGCATGTAACGCTGAGTTCTTCCACACAAAAATCAACCCCTTGGCTACCTTCTTCGCTTCAGCCGTGCAATTTCAGCTGGGCCGGCATGTCGTTTTGCTGCCCCCTCTGTTCCATTCTGCCAGAGCCAGAAGCCCTTGCTAATCTACTGCAAGCCCCCAGGTACCTATCATCTGCCCACCCCTACCCTAGAAATGTGTGGCCTTTCAGATCTTGCCTGACTACAATGTCCATCTTCCTGCACTGCTCGGGGCTGAAAGGAGTCACAGTCTACGAGCATCTGGAGTGCCACACACGTCTTTCCGCCTGTGCTGATGGAAAGGAGGGTGTGGAGGGGAGAAGGGTTGTACCAGGGCTTTTTCTGAAGGCAAACGATGCAGAAACCAAACCAGGCTCGGACCTGCTTACTGCCAAGGTAGGAGGCCCCTTTCTTGGCTCCTGGGAACCAGTTTGACTCCCATGATGGGAGAAAGGGTGAGCATAAATGCACTGAAGAAATAGGGATGTTTTTTCAAGCAGAGATTTTTGCCATTTTTCCGAAGAAACAGCTGAGTTTTGGTTTCAAGCCCTCTCAAAGCAGGTTTTCTACCTCTTAAAAGCGGCTCACTTCTCCACCTAGAGGACTGGGGAAAATGCACAAGCAGCCCGAGATGTGCAGGGCAGCCGGGCTGCTTCAGCCTTTCAGTGTGTGAGCACTTTTACGAGCAGCTAAAGGCAAATGCCGCACCATTCCAGCAGCGGCGCAGCTGGAGGAGTCCCGAGAACAAAACTTTACGCAGGAGTCCTTGGAAAGCAATTCTGCTTCCATCGGGAGTCTTTGGAAAGCGTTCACTTCGATTTGACAATGACAGGAAAATGTGGAAATGACGATGGGCAGGCAGTATTGGATCGATACCATTTTGGGTTTACGAACTTTTCTTAAAAGGGACTTTGAACAGAGGTTTTGTGTCTTGATCATGCCGATTGCTTCAGAGAGCTCTCCTTTCCCCACTCCCCCTTTGACCCAAGTTTTGAACTTTCAGTACGCCCTAAATGGATTTAAACGTACGTGTTCAAGTGCTGGCTAAGGAATGCTGGGAGTTGTAGGACTTGGCTTATCACATGCATAGCTCATGCAACTAATTTTTAAACAAACTCAGTTTGACAAAATGCTATTTTTTTTTAGATCAATGGATCAGTGGGGCAACAAAAAAGCCAGTGTTCCTGGGTTTGTTTGTTTTTTTTAGCAGAGTTCAGAAGCTTGCTACACAGTTTAGATGAATAATGCAGAATACAATCAATGGGAAATTGTTCTGTTATTTTAAAGTACAAAACAAGTTTTTTTGGAAAATAGCAGACTAATCCCCTTCATCCTCCAAGCATCATATGCTCACGTGTCCAAAATGGTTTAACAGTCATCCATTTATTTGCAAAAGTGAAGATATCATCCAGTTCTTGATTAACAATGCATTGCTCCCTTCCTGCGGATCCTTGATGCATTAGTTTCTTCAAGTACGATGCAATTGTTCAACGCATGGAAAAGTGTAAACAGTTCCTTTATTATATTAACAAACAGTTCACCCAGTTCTCCTATCAGACTTCCCAGTGATCCATTTCTTTCTTGTTTTTTTTACAATAACATAGAAAAAATAGACAGGGTTTTATTTTGGTTTCTTTTGCATAGATAGCCAATAAGTTTTCAAGCAATTATCCAACCCCAACTGCCTTCCCAGCCACTCAGACAAAATATTGTAGCACCTTTGGAATCAGAGGCAAAAACATTTATTTTACAATAGGGCTGTGCAGTTTTGTGTTTTATTATTGATTTTTTTTAACAAACCAGTTCTATAGAGTATTTTTATGTGCTGGAAAATATAAAGACTACAGATTTTTACACTGACATTTCCAAATTGCAACTCCCCAATACAAAGCCAGGGTCTTTGAGATGCGATTGTTCCCCAAATCATCCTTAATCATAAATAATGCAATGACATAGGATTGTATACACTAAAGTTTGAAACTCTTCAAGATGGAGAGGTTCAGCAATGAAAAATCTTTGCTCTTTTTTAAAAAAATACAGTAAGAAGGAAACAGAGGAAGCAGAACTGTCTGGGTTATCCAAAATAACTCTAGCAATTACATCCTTGCTGACAATCAACCATCCAAAAACCTGCACTTTTTCTCTTTTTTCATTTTGACAAAATATATTCTGGGCACAGCCAGAGTTTGCCAGTTTGACCATAATTATATCTGTAAGATGTTTTTCATGTATCCAAGGCGTTCTGCTTCGCAGCGTGGGTTAAAACTTAATACCTAGTCATATAAACTATATTGGGCACAATTTAAGCCACTGCGCTTCAGCGCAACAGAAATTCCCGTAGGCTTAGCAAGCCTTTGTCTCCTTCCTCCTGCTGCCTTTTCGCATGAAGGCCACGCAAAATCCCATCCAGTCTCCCCCCTCTGCTCAGTGCAAATTACTCATGGTGCAAAGCATAAGTAACTTTATTAAGTGAGAGGAAAAGCTAGACAGGGACCCAGGAGCTAAATGTGAGCCACCTCATTCCCTTTGCGCTGGCAGTAGACGTGCATGCAGAGAAGGGAAACAGAGGTCTGCCGAGTGTAAGGGAATCCTCCATGCACAGGTGCTGCACCTGTGAGCTGGTTCATGTCCTTTTAAGTCCACCCACCCACCCCTGAAACCCAGCATACAACCGACAACAGAACTTCAGGTTAGGCAACATGCTAGTTGCTAATGAAATCAAGTTTCAGTGTCTGGATCACCATTTTTCCTTGTTTTATTTTATCTGCACATGGAAAAACCAGACATAAGATCCAACTTGCCACCATATAAAACCACATGCCCATTTTTAGAAGTATTATTTTTCACCCTCATGGCTTCATAAAAACACGTTTCCTGCTTTGTTAAACTAGATGCGTAGTAAGAGCTCATAAAATAGCAAGACACATCAACTAGAACAGATGTCCAGGGCTGGAATTTTAGTGCTTGCAATATATGCAGATCACTAATCCTGTTCCTGCTTAGAATCCGAAAATATTCAGTGAAGCCTGTGATACTCTTCATGCAGAAAATCATGAAAGTTGTCAGCGCTACTTCTACCAAGCAGGTGTGCAGTTGGATGCAGCTTTTACCCTGAAACTGCCCATGTGTGTGCGTGTCTGCGTGTTTCTAGAGGATGCTATCTTCCATCTGCACCCTTCCTGGGTTTCTGCACCCTCTTCTCCATCCTTTTTGTCTTAACATGGATGAAGGAGGACAAAGAAGAAAGAAGTGGGCAATGCCTTGGATCGGCAGCGCTGGCAGCCCTCTGTCTGGAAAACACTCTTGCAACGGACCATGGAGTTTTGGCTAAGCTCAAACACACACGGTGCGATGAGCTATCACCGGGGTCCACAGGACTGTACAGAAATGAAGACAGCTCCTGCAGGCGGCAATGAACTCGTCCAGGCTCACGACACATTGCAGAGAAGGAAAGGCCAAGGTACCCCCGTCTTATTCCACGGTTTAGCTACAGCCAACCAGCGATTTCATGTCATGCATAAGTGGGCCTTGGAAGAATTCTTTTCATGGGCTCTTAAACCTGTATCAGCTTCTGCAATGCTGGGCAATGGGTCTGAACTACTACCAGTCAAACAACTTTATTTGCTCCTGTTAAGGTCCTTCTTCCAGGAACAGAACCTAGTGGCAAAGAGAGCTTAGTTTTTCAAGGACTTGGCAGATTCAGTATCACAGAATTCATCAGAATGGGGTAGGATTCCAGTGGGAAGAAACCAAAAACAGAAGTTCCATTGTCCATTGGATGTGGGCTTTCACAAGTTACAAGACACTTTAATGATCAACATTCATTCACAGACATTTAAGGCAACTGGTTAGAGATAAAATCACTGATTTTTATAAAAAAGTGAACATTGAATGAAAATGGTCTGCATTATGTACAAACAAGAGCGCATAAAACTGTCAGAAGGTCATTTCGCACTAGAAAGGGCAAGATGATGGAAACAGGCAGCTGAGGAGATCAGAAGTTTAATACAAGCTAAAAGAACCACCAGTGGTTTTCTCCTCCTTAATTTCAACCGTTCCCATCATACTTGACCTTACTACAACCTGAATACTTTTCCCTGCAGACTGTATTTGAGGCTCAGAAGGCCAGAAATACAGTGGAAAAATACTGCTCAGAGAACATGCTTTGGCAGTACAACCGTTTCATTAGTCTGAGTTCAAAAACAAAATTAAAGAACACTTTGATTGAAGGTAAGCTTAATGGACTGACCAGAATCCATACTTTAAACAACTAAAAAGGAAAAAAAACCACCACCCTAGTTGTTGGCATTTCTGCACCGCCAGGTTCCTGGCAAATGAAACATACAGTAATAAGGTAGGAGCTTCCGGTGGGCGAACAAGGTGTCGATGGCATATGGATGGCTAATCGTTTGCGCCACATGGGACTTGACTGCTTTATACTACACTGCAAGCGATCTGCAAACACTGCGTGAAATTATATTATGGGGTGAAAGGTCTGTCTTCTACTGTGCCTGTGATATCCTATTTCAGTCGCCCTCGACCTGATGACCATCAGACATGATGGACTGCCAGCTCCTATAATTCTCAGCTGTGATGGGAACTGGCAGTCGAAGGCATCTGCAAGGTGCCAGGTTGGGGAAGGCTGACTGATTCGTTGTCTGCAGAAGCTGGCCTGCTTCTCTTGTGAATGAATGGGTTCAGTTCAGCTGCTCTTCAGTGTTTGAAGCTGAGAACAATCTCTCTGTCTCAGCTCCTTGAGGCTACTACTGGCCAAAACCAGGTAAAAGGCAAGTAGCGACAACAAGCCATTTCAGCATTTGATGATTTGCTGGGCTAAAGCACCAAACCTTTTTGGACAAAGCCTGTCTTGTATGGCTAATTGGAGCAACTATGGAGTTCAGGTGGTGAAAAGGGGGGGGGGGGGGGGGAGCTGGCCTTGGGTACAGAAAAGGAGGGCGAGAAGGAAGGAGAAGAGAGATGAATATCATCAGAAAAGGATTGTGCTGCTGGGTGAACCCTCTTTTAGCTTCAAGTAGTTCAAAAAGGTTATGGAAGTTAAGACATTTTTGATATCAGAAATTCTTTCTCCAAGGACAAACAGTTATTTTTTCTTTACCCTGAACAAATTCAGAGGCTGCGGATGGGCATATGAGATAAATGACAGCCCAAGTAATGGAAAATTATTTCAGAAACTTGGACAAAACTACGAGGAACTTCCAAGACATCTGTTCTAATCATTCCAGAGTTTCAGCTAAGAAGCAACAACTCGAGGTCTAATCTGAGGGATGCTAGAACAACGTTTCGCCATGGGAAGCATAAAATCAGGGCCTGAATAGTTGTATAGAAAGAAGCTTCAAAGCAAGAAGAGGGTCTTCAACCCTCAACAATGAAGCACTGAGAACAGGGGGGCACTACCCCAATTGAGATAAAAATGTCTGGGTTTGAGTAAGCCAGCCAATATATTTGATGGGTGTCGGGTTGATACAAAAAGGGGCAAGCACTTGGTGGCCCGTATCTTGCGTTTTGTAATGAGAGCTTTAGAAGCACAGGCACAGCGGCCAGGAACAGTATAACAGCCAGGGTTCAGCTCGCTTTGGTGAACCTTCAGCAGCGGGCAGTCAAGAACGAAACACACAGGCACAGCAAGAACGGGAGCCGTCTCCGGGGACCGACAAGCTGCGCTCGTGTGCTGCCTTCTCGCTTGTTCTGTTCGGGCTTGGGGCTCAGATCTTGCAAACAGGGTGACTGAGGCCTCCGTCAGGAAAGAATTCAAGCTTCAAAAATTAACCCTTTGCCACCATGCTTTTTTCAGGATGTCACGAGTGACATTGTCCGAAACACCTGGCAGTTGTGCGTTTGCAGACAGAAAAAAGACCCCCTCCCGAAGGCGCGAAGGAACCACGTGTCACGGTGTGCGTGTCCCGTTCCATTTTGCGGCGTTCCATCAGAAACGCAGATTGATTATCTTAATCTGTGTGCGAACCATGACCCGCGAGTAAGACAATGGTGCCACCAACCTTTGTGTAACCAGGCTGACTTGGATTCCTGCAACTGTCCTCTTGAACCTTTCAAATGGGACACAACCGAAGCTGATACAACTCATCATCCCAGAGACAGAACCTCTTTGAACCGCCTCCTTTGTTTCCATATATTACAGTGCTCTATAAAAGATTTCCAACCTTTTCTTCTTAAAGCATTTAAACAATACAAGACTAAAAGATGTCTGGAAATACGGCTTATACAAAAATGATTTTTTTAAAATCTCAAAACAACATTCAAAAAGGCACTTCATCATGGAAGAAAGAAAGGTTAGAGTCAGATCAACTGCTCTATAAGCGGGATGGCGTGGGAGAAATGATCTGCATAGTGGGATGGCTTGGGCAGGGAAGGGGTTAAGTCAACTTGCTGAAACAACATCAAGCTTTTGATTTTTTTTGGCATGTTTTAAGAAAAAAGCAGGTTCTGTAAAATGTGTCCATTTATGAAATTCATTAAAACAGTCCCATTCAAAATAGCTTCTTTTAAATTTTCTTTTTCTTTTTAAAAAAAGTAGTCTTATCACCTTTCGGCATCTGCATTCCCATGATTGAGTAGCGTTATCAGTTCACGATTGTCCTTTTGTGTGCGGCACTCACTCGAAGAGGAAGAGCGAGTGCGCGGTTGCTCATGCGCCTCTTTGGGGTGCCGCGTCCGACTGGATGTCTTGGGAGAGGCTGCACTCAGGCAGTGACTCGGGGCTACCTGGGAGGGCTACCTGTTGCACAGTTTGTGAAGCATACTGTAGACTTCCTCCTCTTTGCTTAGTCCTTCAAAGAAAGGAATAAGGTCTCGCAATTCCGTGTCTGTCATGTCATCGAACCAGGACTGCACGGGTACCTGAAACAAACACAGAGTCTTAGCATGAAGCAAAAGGGACCTTGCCAAATGAAATGCAAACACCTGAGCAAGTCGCCACAGCTGAGACAAGCGAGAAACGATGCTACCAAAGGAGATGGACCTACCCAACAGCCATTGTGCTTTGAGAGGTGATGAGAAGCTGCTTTTGCCCGTCTTTTCTACCCTGCAAATTCCATGACATTTCATTCACTGCTCCAAGAACTAGCCACCTGGAAAGATCCATATGCCTATTTTTCCACTGAAACGTCCGTATTTTCTGCAGGATAACAGTAGATGCTCCAAAACTGAACAACTACTGATGCATCTCACAGGGGAGAGCCATTTTGACTAATTGGAAGGATGGAAATCTAACAGGCAAACAAATGCTGGCATGTTTTAGGCATTTACTGGAAATTAATCTGCTCACTGGACAACTCCCAATAGCCTCTGCCAGGACGGCCAGTGGTCAAGTTCCCAAAAACAGCTTCCTCACCCTTGGATTGCAATACCTCCCAGAGCTCCAGTGACCCGGCTCCCTGCCATTTTGTTCAAACGAGTCAATGAAAATGCTGATCTATTGTGTAGTTGCTGTGAAAAAGGCAAATGCTGTGTTGGGCTTAATTAGGGAAGGAACTGAAAGTCCAACTGGAAAGATCATGCTTGGAACACTGCAAATAGTTTTGGTTACTGCTCTTAAACAAAAAGGGATGCTGTGGAGCTGGACAACAGGAAAGGAAGGGCAACTAAAGGAGCCAGTGCGGCGTAGTGGTTCAGAGCACGGGACTAGGACTCAGATGATCCGGGGTTTAGTCCCCGCTCAGCCATGGAGCCCATTGGGTGGCTTTGGGCCAGTCACGGACTCACAGCCCAGCCTACCTCACAAGGTGGTTGTTGTGGTGAGAATGAAGTGGAGAGGAAGGGGAGAATTATGTAAGCTGTCTTGCGTTCCTGCCAAAGGAAAAAAAGGCAGGGTATAAATATAATAAATAAAAAATGAATAGAATTTCAAGGCGATGGAGCAACTCCTTCAGGAGGAAAAGTTACAAGATTAGGACTGTTTGGTTTCGAAAATGGCAAGTTAATGGGATGTGGGGACATTTTTCTCCCTCCCTCATAATATTCTAGAACTCCAGTGGGGTCACTCCATGAAGCCAAGCTGCAGAAGACTCAGGAAGGATCAAAGGGAGCCATTTTTCATACTGCATGGCTTTAACTGGGGACTGGACAACTTTGTGGCGGGCAAAACTATCCATGGCTACCAGTCCTGATGGCTACATGCCACCTCCAGTGTCAGAGGCAGGAGGACCATATGCACCAGTTGCTGGGGAACATGGGTGGAAGGGTGTTGAAATGGTACCTTGTGTGTGAGTTTTCTGAGGGCAGTGGGCTGGCCACTCTGTGAACAGAATAACTGGACCAGAGAGGCCCCTGGCCTGATCCCCCAAGGCTGGATACATCCTTCATTTATAAAATCCACTCTCGTTTGGCCCTTATCAGTCCTTATCTAGTTGCCTGCGGTGAAAATGCAGGAGAAAAGCAGCTTCGCTGGTCACCACCTTGGTCCAGTTGCGGAACTGCTACCACAAACTAAGGCGTTAACTTTATTTTTCCTCTTAATATGTATGCCATTTCATGTAACACCTCCTCTGCATTGATATTGCTACGCTGTATCTTAAACAGCAAAAATTGTACAGCACAAAACAAGACACTCAATTGACGGCAAACTACTTACTGCATTTTCAGGGTGGAAAATGTAAGATGCAGGGGAGTTATCCACTATAATTATTTTGCTCAACTCTCGCCCGAGTCGGCTGAGATCTTTCACGTAATTTCCTCTGTGAAAAACGCAGGATTCTCTGAAGAGTCGAGCCCTGAAAACCCCCCAGCGATCCAGCAAGTCCGCCACTGGGTCTGCATACTTAGATTTTACAAGAAAAGAGAAAAAAAGAGGGCGGGTTATAAAATTAAGACAAAATTAAGGCGCCTTTCCTTGTAAAAAAATCAACACCTCATGTGCACTTCTGTGCGAAGCTTTTCACCTAGCACTCTTAGTTAGAAGGTTCCATGCAGCTAATTTGGTCCCCGTCTCCTCCATGGATTTTCTTGGCTAAGAAAAGGGACAGAAGTTGTGGTGAGGAAAACTGGAGGGTTGTTAGGGGAAAAGAGTAATGTCTTGATCCACCCCCACAGAATCCCATGAATGAGGTAAGGCAATGGAATCGTACAAGCTTTTGCCCAAAAAGGTATTTTTACCGCAGCACCTTATCAAGGCCCACACTTCAGCAAGAAAGGTGACCGGAGGCCCAGGATGTCCCCCCCACCCCCAAAAGTAACTTTTTTTAACTCCAAAAAACCAATTTCTAGTACAAGTTCACAAATATTTGGGATACTTTTATGCTTTGTCCTAGTCAGCTAATAAATGAAGACATTCTGACTCTGTAAACGCACCGCGAAGTGCAGAGCATAAATAAAAATCAAGTAATGGACAACATTTATTCTTGAAAGATTATGAACCTGGCCCATTTAACCATATCAAAGCACCACTGATGATTATGAAAGAGCCTCAAATCTGAAAGAGGAAATTTCCAACTTAGTCCTTTGTGGTGTAATGTTTAAGTGCATCACTTTACCAAACCATTTCCATGCAAGGATAGAATTAGTTAGACAAAGTGAAAATACGTGTTGATTTTCAGGAGAATCCTGGACAGAAATGGCAGAGAATCTGTCCTCACACTTCCCCCCACAGGCCAGTCTGAGCGCATTGCTAACCTAGAATCTTGTAACAGATTCTAAGTGGGATCCCGCAACATCTCCAGCCAAAAAGGAAAACTTCTGCCCAGGAAGCCTTTAGGCAGCCTCTACCTGCAAGAAAAAGAAGCTTGCACAGGGAGAGGTAGAAAAGCATCACAAATAGACTGAATTTGCTTTGGGCTACTGGTGTAAGAAGGAACTAGGTTCTGCTCTGTACATCTTAAAATAGATTTCTTCACAGGCCGACATGAAGTAAGGCCCAAAGAGACCAACATTAACACTATTCAACTGTCAACTTTCACAGTAATAATTTAGACCACCCCAAGTTTGGATTGAAGTGTGGCACTGCGTATGATTCGGAGTTTCAGGAAGGGAAATTCAGAAAGCCTTCCTATTTGACTAGAGTGTTGAAGAATGGCAACATCAAAATGGCTCTAAACTCTGGATGATGGATTTACTGATAGTCTTGATCCCTCTCAAGAGTGTCCATTTGAGCATCGCAGGGAGAAAGGAGGAATGTCTAAGCAGTCCAGTGATAACAGATGGAAGGTACCTGAGTCCTGTTGGGAGACTCATTAGTTCAAGGACCCCAGCAATTTACCAAGGGGTTCCATGCTAGTTCACGGCTATTCCAAGTTGCCCACTGAATTTATGCCACTGAAGTCTTTCGCACTGATACCAGCATGCAGATTAGAAGGCCTGATATTTCTTTGCTTGGGGCTTTCCAAACAACCCTAGAATGATCAATAATGGATATGTAGTTTAATATTTATAGTCTAAATATTAAAATACATCTCCTATCACTTCTAAAATCCTGCCTGAGTAGCTCAATCACAGCATGAAGCAAATAATAAAATGCATGAAATTGAAATCACATTAGAAACTCAGCGAGACAGAGAGTTAACGGTTGCCCCTGCAATATTAGAGAGCCAAAGGCCTTCCCGAAAAAGGCAGCATCAAATGAATTTTCAAACTGTACTCAAACTGATGCTCGGCCATGCCATTTTGTACTGAAAGTCTATTTCATTGTTCTGGAGATCGTAAACCCTAGACCCTGTGGAAAGCAAACTTGCAGATAAATAGCAAAGAAAAATGGTGATGAATGCTGGTTCCTTCGTCCACAGAAAGGCCGAACCCCGGCCCCAAAGATGTTCCTTTTTAAGACTAGAAAGCCCAGACTTTGCTGCCTAAGCCACAAAAATCCTGTGCCTTTTAGAAACAGGAAGCGGATTCAGCAGGCAGCCTAAGTAGGCTGGTGAGACCTCCCAAGCACTCGTTGCAATTTGCACGAAATATGTTGAAGGGCAGAAATGGGGACAAATGACATCAGCCCTGGCTTCTCATTTCAAATGTTGGAGGAGACACACAACTTCACCTTCTGTTCCCCAGCCATGACACCATTCCTGCCTGGCATTGTCTAGAAATGAGTAGCGAGCATCTCAAACCTGGCCCACTTGCACTGGAATAGAACAGTTTTGCTGCAGATTTAATTAAGTGTGAAACACTCTGGTGGCTATTGGAGAGAAATGCAATTCATAGACAAAGGGGGGAAAGCTCTGCTCTCTGCCAAGAATCGCCCACACCTTTGCCCAGCAGAATGATCTTGCCTTAGGCAAGGAACGGGAACAACTGCTTCGCAGAGGCTGCTGTGGACAGAACACTCCTCTTCATTGACTTGAGCATGACACATCCCTGGTGGCACGTCCTCCCCACAACCCTTTGCTTTCCTCAGTGCTACCAAGTCTGTAAGAATCTGACTTCGTTCTGTACCCAGAAAAGCAACCGTTTGTGCTGGCTATCACCTCTAAGGACGCCACATCAAACGTCACGGGACAAACAGAACAAGGACTACTGCTGAGCTCACAAACAGGTTCCTAAGTCAGATGCACAAGTACTGATTCTTGCCTCCTCACCCCAACGTGGACCCCGCTACGTCGGCATCAGTCCCGCACCTTACAAACACGGTTCATAGAATGAAAAGGCTATTTCACCTAGCTCTGCTTTTGCATCCTCTGGGCTGCATGACGTCCGTACCAGCCTCGTGTTAAAATGGATCGGCTTGGCTTATGCCCAGCTTTGGGATACAACTTTGAGCAATAAACTATTTATTCCCACTCGTCTCCCCACCCGCCGATAACCATGGTAACTTAAAAAAAGCCTTTCACATTGGCATCCTGAGCAAGGCGCGGAGGATACATCAGGAGACAAGTCCATATGTGAGATTGTTACCATGGCAACACTTACCCACACACTATAGCAGACAAAAGTACACCCTGCCAGATAAAGAAACAGAAGAGAAGGGGGAGAAGATGAAGATAATTATTTTCTCCTTATTTGATATTACATGAAAAGAAAGTCCAACTTACAAATGGCCCTTGAAGGAGATTTCAGACATCACAAAGGGAGGGAATGGAGGGTGGGTGGCGGGAACTTGGCCTCCAGAAGCAGAGAGCATTTTTGGGGCCAACTTCGTTAAGTGCTCATTTGTTCAGCTCAATCTCTCCTTTGAAGCCCCGGGCAGCCGTCAAACAGTTCTAAGGAGCAGCCCTCCATATTGGCTAAGCAGCAAAGGTTCTCTTGCATCACAGAATGTGGGGGGATACCGGAGAGCAGGTAAAGCAGGAAGGCGCACAGAGGGACTGACCTACCTTTGCTAGACTGGCTGTGAAGAGCACACATTCAAAGAGCTCTCCCATCCTCTGGAGGAACTCATCCACGTGCGGCCGTTTTAATACATAGACCTAGACATTGGGGGAAGACGGGAAAAGAAGAGTAGCTGAGACTCAAGGCAGGAATGGCATACTCCATGGCGTGCTGTGACGACGGAGGATAAATCAGCAGAGAGGCCAGAAAGACAGATCCCATGTTGATGTTCTGTGCTTTAATCCAAATGGCAGAAGCATCATGGGTAAGGTTCTTTTGTAGGGCAGATAACTAGAGTAGAAAATGTACAGTGAGGCAGATCACAAGGTGTATGCATGCGCTTTCCCCCCAGTTTTTAAAAAAGGATCCATTTTTATTAGGACAAAAACACCCTCTTTCCTAGTCATGTTTCTTGACAGACAACGTGCAGGATTGAAAAAAATAAACCTTATTTTAAAACAAATGCTGCTATTGCAGATCTGAGCAAATGCATAATCCAAGTATGGAACCAGCCGTCAAAATGTCTTGTTCCTATAAAGGGATTCATTTCAAATAAAATAAAATAAAATAAAATAAAATAAAATAAAATAAAATAAAATAAAATAAAAATCCTTTCCCTGGGGAGCATTTTGACACTCCCTGTCCCAGTTGTTACTAAATATGTACAGCAGATATTAGTGCAGAATAGTAAGAATATTTAACAGTGCAGGTCCTTACCCATTTCTTTTCTCCAGTTCACCATCTACTACCGTCTGTTCAGTTACTAGGTTCTGCTACTCAAAACTACACAATTTATTTCTTAACTTTTCATAAGGAGCACCTTACTCCAGAGATTCCTGCCCATCACCGAACGTCAACAACTGAGCCCCCCCCCGACCCCACAAGTTCCTTTCCCTAAGACGGCATGGAGGGGGGCTGTTTCCATAGTGGAACCCCAGTCATGGAACCCTCTACCACCGAGATTCATCCGGCGCCTGCCTTGGTGAGCTTCAGGTGTCTAACAAAACCTTTTCTCTTTCAGCATCACTTAGACCATCTATATTATGCACAGGTTTTGATATATTATTTTATGTTTTATTTTTACTTGACTACGCATATTGCAATTTTATCTTCATCATTTCAATTGTTAAAACATATGATCTGGCCTGGGCAACTTCTTCTTCCTTCTCTTTCTCCTCCTATACTTTTATTTTATACTGATAATTTTAATTTTGTATTTGTAAATCAATGTATTTTTTGTATTGTTATATTTAATGGTAATTTATTATGTACTATTGTATTTCAATGTATTTTATCATGTTGTAAGCCGCCCCGAGGTTTCGGCAAGGGGCGGCATAGAAATGTTATAATAATAATAATAATAATAATAATAATAATAATAATAATAATAATATCTTGTTTTATTTATTATGATAATTTAATTGTATTATTTTACTTAATGTTAATAACAGTATCGTAAGAGCCACTCAGAGAGCATGATGCTAATGGGTGGCTTTCAAACAAAACTGATAAATTATTGTTAAGGTCTAGTGTTTTCTGTGCTGTCCCATCTCTTTCACAGACAAATTTCTGGCTAGTCTATTCTGCTTAGTGTGGACTGTTTGAGGGGAATGTTAATAACCGCCTTTATTAACTAGTTTCCCAAAATAACAGGACGTAGACCAAAGGGACAGGCACAGAGGGGAAGTAGGAGAAACAACTATGAAATATAGTGCTCTTTCATGCTTAATGGCCCCATGAACCCTAATATTCGCTTCACTAAATAAAAGAATATGAGCATTCCTATGCGAGATCAGACCAAAGGGTCCAACATTTTGTTCACATGCTCTTTGCATCTGCTTACTGGAAACCTAGCCCTCACCCACCCATTTTTAAAAAACACCCCTAGACATCAAGTTATCAAAACAATTTAAGTATTTGCCAGTTTTGGAGTATTTTTAAAATTCTCTTCAGAAAACTGAAAAGTCATAATTCGCCCCATTTAACCCTCAAAGGCAAAGTTCTAGACTCCGATGTGGTCAAAAACATTTTTGCATTTTTATGACAAAAGCTGACCAAAGGGCTATTTCAGGAATGTTGCTGGCTGCCACGGCTATTGCGGAATAGCTAGTTTAGATTGTATTCAATGTATTTGGGACATTTAGTGTCAAGGAACATTTGCTCGGGACAGGGTTACATCTGCAGAGATAGAAAAAAAGCATTAGAGCAGCATGCCCACTAGCAGAAGATCTTATGGTGGATCCTGGGATACGGGGAAGTGGTGAATGCAGCCCAGCCGCCCCAGCACCCGGTAGCCAAGTGCCTTTCTCTGCGGGCCTTCTTGCTGCAAGAGTCGGGAGAAGACGTGTGGACTCGAGGCTTCCAGCGTCCCGTTCACTGTGCTGTGGTTGCATCCCACTGCAAGTAATCAAGGATAGGCCATCAGGAATGTACACAGCCTATCCTGGATTACTTGAACCGGGTTACAGCCTCTTCCAGAAAGGCAGCTCAAGGAACACTGCACTTCAGGGAAAGAATATAGGCTCAGAGTCATCACATACTAAAGCCATGCATAGAAGTGTCCAAGGTTCGTCATTTCTCTGGTCTGCTTTCCCCTCCGCTCCCATTTGCTGGAGAAAAACACACTGTGTACCTTATTTTGCTCAAGGAAACAGGATCTTGTAATGAAGTATGGACAATTTTGCTGCGATACGAAGCCCCGTGTTTTCGGATATTGCTCACAGGCATGCTTTAATACGATCTACATTAGTCTGGCTGATCATCCCAGGCTGAAGACTTCGACATTCGAGAAATTCAACTCTCAAGCAGTCACTGAGTAATACAACTGTGGTGATCGTCCCCACTTTTGTGCAACGTCATTTTGCATCTCATATACCCCCTCACAGTTAAAACCCTCCGGCATTTTCAGACAATACTGCGTCTCTGTGCGAAGCATTTCCTAGCTATAATTAGATGCATTCATCAGTCCTTCTGGGTACGAATGCAGACTAGCTCACTGGGCAGGAAGGCAATGCCAGGTGGACATGATACTGGATAAACAAGCAATTAAACAGTTGCTGAAGATTCTTTAATATTCAGACTGCACAATCCTCCAGGCAGTTTCTCTGCAGGTCTCTGGAAGAGCCCCACTTCCTCCTGCAGAGGACAGGGTGGGTTCCTCTGCTTTTGGGGGAACAGTGCCATCTGTGAAAAGCATGTCTCCCCTTTGTATAATTCTGCCCTCTTATACATTTGGGACCGCTTGTCCCTGGAAGGCACTACACTGGAATGAGAGAAACCTGGTAGTATTGATATTTGTAGACAGCTAGTACCCAAGGCCCTATCAACATTACAAATGGACTTGGATTTGGAAGCTGAACTGGCTTACCCTAAAGAAACTTTGGAATTGAGCTTGGGTGGAGGATCTGTTGATTTTCTTAGCGAACCCCATATTTTCTCAGAGAACTATAGCTCCCATGGTCCCACGACTGAGGGGAATGACTACGCAACCCCACTGACTGCCGCGGTGTGGATAATTCCCGGAACATGTCTATCCCACCTCCTCACAAAAACTGCTCGAGCAGCTTGCAATAATTCAAAATGAATCAATTATAAATCGACGGCATCGAACAAGTGCTCAGAAAAACAAAATGGCCATGAACAGCCACAGTCCTGTCAGAAGAACAGCTAACTGGCAAATGTTTCTGCAGGGATCCAAGCATCACAACCCCTCAGAAAAGGCAAGGATACATGGCAGTGAAGGGTTCAGGATGACTGCCACAAACGCACGAGTTCACATGGGAAGGGGCAGCCTTTAAGATATTCCTTCGGCTTTCATGGACAGCAAAGAAGGGAAAAAACCCTGGCTGCTCAGATGAGTTCCTCTACTTCTGGATGACTTACATCCACTTCTTTAAAAAACAGTGGACAGAGGAAGACAGCGGTGAGTTCCAAGTGTGCCAACCAATATTTGAATGTTCAAACTGCCACCATGGCTTGGCATGTTGTTCCAAACTTGGGAGGATGGGTTGCTGGTGTGGCCGGTAAACCACCCGGAGCCCATACTTTAATAAGAGTTGCAGGATTTTGTTTTTGTTTTTAAGCACCTCAACCACCTACTTTTGCCAGGTTCAGATGACACAACAAGCTGCAGGTTAAATGTTCAGAATGCCTGCCCACCTCACAACCTTCCACGGCTTCACTAAGTGATGGGGGATGTCTGATTTGCATAATAGCCAAATGAGTTAGGAATATACACTTAATCTCTGTGCTGCTCTTCTAATGTTTATTTTGGAGCGCAAGTCATCTGTTCCATCTTTGATCCAAATGATTAACGATTTTGGATATTAATCTAGTTATTCTAGTCACTCATCAAAGTTAGAGCTTATGTCTATGGGGAGGGAGGATAATGCACCCAGAAATATGCTAACTGGCAGTTCACATTTATTACTTATCTAGGAATACTTGTCCCAAGATGTAAGTTACAGTTGAGTAAATTGACTAATGAGGTCTCAAGGGACATCAACAGATGGGGATCAATAAAGCTAAGCCCATGATGAAGGTATGCACTTAAAACAGCCTTCTCCAACCTTCTCCAATCAATGGCCCTACTGAATGGGAATTCTGGGAGTTGTGGTCCAAATGCCTCTGAAGGGCACCAGGCTGGGGAAGACTGACTTAAAATGAACTTAATACCTTGACTTGTTTATGTTTTAAACAGTATTCCTGTATTCATACCTGGCAAGTATTTCCTGAAACTTAATGTTTTGTTTTGTCAATTTTTATGGAGTTCCATTCTACCATGAATATCCCTAAAAAGGATGCAGCTTTTGATCATCTCTTCTCCATTTGTTTTGGCAATGCCCAATGGCAACTTCATTTTTGCACGGTGTAATTTGGATAAATCTGCTGATATAAATTTCTTTAACATTTAAGGAAGCACATGTTCTTTGGAAATTCCTACCCATTTCTTGGAAATTATGCAAGGTCAAAGCAAATTGATTCTCCACACCCTTTTGACAGCTAAAAGACTAATATTACAAAACTGGAAAGATTAAACTGTCATCTGCAATAACACAGTGAGTGAAGGATTCAATAAACTTTTCAATTTTTGAAGAGGTGGCCTTCAGGCATAATCTACAAATGGAGAAATATATGGATATTTGGGTGTCTTTGTTGAAATCTATGTGTAATTATTTAAAACAATGGTAGTACGTTATGTTATATACTAAAAATAAGGATATGTAATACATATGTACCAGCGCTCAAAAATTCTAATGTTTTAGTTCTGTTTTTCTTTGTCTAATGTTGTGGGTTGGCTGTTTTTGTACTGCACTATAAAAATAAATTTTGAAAACATGCGCTTGTGTGTGCACATACAGGTATGTATAAGACAGGAAGCCCAGATGTAAAATTAGTTAATTGCACCACTCAGTGAAATGCAGGGAAGGGAGCGGACCACCCATGTTGTAGGAGTTTTGTATAAAAGCAAGTATGTCTGAGACGATTTCCAAGGCCACACGGCACCTTTCTCCTTCTGGGATAAAGCACTGAAGGGTGCTCCGTCTGGGTGAGTTTGCATCACAAAGTGACCCCAACCAGCAAAGAAGCAACGTCATGTGGGTTGTTGGATTGGGCTCACCATGGATTGTCCCTCCCTCTGGTAGGGATCTGGCCGCTACACCCATGTTGCCTCCTTTCCCCAGTCTGATTGCAACCCTGTTTTCCCTTTTTGTCTTTCTTTAGGAGCTCTTTTGCGAGGCCATGGGGGACTGTCACGGGGAGCCCTTCAAAAAGACTCTGGAAGCAAAAAAGAGGGGCCAAACGGCAGCAAAGGAGAGAGAGATCACAATCGGGGTTGAGGAGAGCAAGCCAATGAAAACCCTTCCAAGCACCGCTCGGGCGCTCGAGAAGCGGCTGCCATGGGCTGCCGTGCGAGTGAGCTCAGAACTGGCAGCCGCTGCAGAGGGGCCTGCTGGGTGTTTCCCAGGATGCATGGCAGGATTGGCCTGCCAGCCCCTTGTGAATACAACAGCCCCTAGGACAACTCATGGTTTGTGGCATCAGGGCGGCTTGTTGTCCGCAAACAAGCCACCCTTTGGGAAGTGGCCCGAGTTTACACAGCACAACAATCCGCTGTGGCTAATTACTCAGCCTGTGCAGAGGGACATTATCTGTTGGGAATGTGGCACACAAAAGCATTTTTGGAAGGGGGCATACAGAAGCACAGGTAAGGTTAAAAGAAAGAAGTGAATGCTACAGTTTTGCTTTCGCTACAGAAAATCACTGCGAGATATCCATATCGGAATGCATCTTTTTCAGGTACCTCAATAGCACATGGGAAAGGAAGAGGTTTTCAAGGTTTCACTGTCAGATAAGACAAGAGAGTACAAACAAGGCTGTCTTTTAAGTTAGTCTCTTGTGCACTGAATTAAGTTCTGTTACAGACCAGACAAGCTCTCTCTCTCACACAATCGCTCTACTTAATAAAAAAAGAAAAACCAAATCAGGTGCTAGTTTTGCCATTCCTCCTGAAACTTTAGTGACAACTTTCATGTTTTAGTTAATAGTTAAGCTATTTCATACTTGAGTTCAAGGATTTTCAAGTGAATGCCATCAGATCCTGGTGACATGCAACTTTTAGTCCGTCAATTAATTTTCAAACTTCATCCTTTGTCAATGTAATTTGACTGTTCTTATCAATCCATTATTTTCTGTGGTGAAATTTTATTGGAGAATTATGTCACATACTCTCTCTCGGGCTGGGGTCATTATTTGGGATCACAACGTACATATGCCTCTACATGATAGTAAAGTACTTTTGACATGCTCAGAAATAAGATCAAGAGGGCAAGGGGGACCTCCATTTTTAAAGAGTTGGATGAGGAAAGCAGGTCATCATCAGCATGCACAAGTTAAATGGGAAAGTAGTAGCGATGCTCACCTGGTGTATCGTTCCATCAATTTCAACTGGGACAATGAAATCAGCATTGCCAATTGGCTAGAAAAGTACAAAAGAGACCAGATTTAGAGAAGCAGAACAATTGGTACTATGACAGCTCCCTCGCTAAGAGGAAAATGAAAAACTGAAGACCTTGGTGGAAACTTGTACGGAAAACGTGTTTGGAACACCTGCCCATGAGCTGGAAAAGTCTCCCGTTCAAACACTTGCATACTGACATACACCCAAGCGTATTGCACAAACATCCTTGTGCCTTCGGCTTTATCAGGGCAGTCAAAGCGCATGTGCCCCCACTGGCAGGGAAAGGCTCTTGCATGGCCCCCACAAATCAGTCCACCAGGTGGAGCAGAGCAGACCCGTCCGTCTCAGGCGGATCTCTGTGCTACTGAAGAAGCACTGCATGAAACGACAGGCCGGGGCTGCCCATTTCTACCTGGCGGCGGCAGATCAACGAGCGGGGAAAAAGAGCAAGCCGCTGGGCTACACTATCCCCTGCCAGCAAGTCGCCTGTAGTGTGACACGCAAGTGGATACTGATGGTCGGTATGGATGTGGTCTTATTTCTTCTTCGGCAGTCTCTCCTGAACTGGCGCCTTGCAGATACGTGAGATATCAACCCTCAGCGGCTCTCAGCAAGCACAGCGATGGTTCCTGGGGGCATTTCCTGGGGAACGCAGCCGAGATGGATGCGTTTCCAGCCCTGCAGGCCTCCCTTTCCCCAAAGACTTAGAATGAGTTGCAAGAACTCTGAGGCATCGTTTTGCTTTTTCAAGGAAGAGAATGGCATCTTTTCCCAGAAAAGGACTTGTGGATGTAAAGTGCGTGCCTAGCGAGCCAAATTCATGAGGTTAACTGCATGAAATCTGCACTGATTCAGGCCTGGATAATGCAGGCAGGAGAACGAGGAAGCAGTGTGGGTCATGCCACTTCAGACTGCAAGGGGGGAATGCTGAAAGCTGCCATTTAAGAATATCTGCAAATCGCAGTGGGGGACCAAGGGGAGGGAAGTGTTCCAGAATGCTCCATCCTGTGCTACTTTGCCACACACAGGGAACCCCCCTCTCCCCATCTTTTTCTTCATATAAATTCAAAAATAGAATTTCCTCTTCCACCACAAGACTAGACCCAGAAACATAATGAAATTACTTAAGGCCAAAGCTAGTAGCTACATGCTTTCTTTTTCACTCTAGAGTAAGCCAAGGGCTTCCTGATTTTGAGTGGGACCTCAACTGGAGGGGGGGGTAGGTGCTTATAAGGTTCAGATGACTCCCCACCCTGCCCCTAAAAAGTAGAGAA
Organism: Varanus komodoensis; assembly: GCF_004798865.1. NCBI lineage: Eukaryota > Metazoa > Chordata > Lepidosauria > Squamata > Varanidae > Varanus > Varanus komodoensis. Next base: position 8,825,779 of record NW_025335440.1, on the reverse strand, counting down.
AATTATTTAAAGTAGTATCTCCTTTTACCCAAGTCATAAGGTTGGTCTTTTAGGATTTTTGTTCTTGCTTAACTAGAACAATCTTGTTTGAAAAGGGGACCTTTTTCTTAATTTTTAAAAAGATACCTTGGCTTTTGCAAGGGTGGAAGGAGTTCAGAACTCAAGTAATACTTCTAAGAATTTTATTTCTCCTTTCTCTGAGCTCTTTGGATTATTTGTAAACCAGCTGACAAATTTATTAGTTGCTGGCATAAATATTTCTATGGCCCATATAATCATAACATTATTTCTTAGAAGAAATTCCAGTTTGAGAAATAGTGCTGAAATGATCTTTTCCAAAAGTGACATCATCCGTAGGCTTTGAGCCTGCTCTGCCGTCCCCAGTGATATTAATTTGTATCAATATGGTCAAAATAGTCATGCTTTTTCAGTTATTTCAGAACGGCTAGCTTATTTCGCTCCACCGCAGAGCTCAAGTGAACTGGGTACACTACAAATTACCTGCTTTGAAAGCAAAGTCAACAGAATTTGGTGATTACATGCTGGCTGAACTATGGAATTCACTACCACAAGATGTGGTGATGGTCACCACAGTTTACAAAATGGATGAGGCAAAATTCATGGAGAAGACGACTATCAATGGCTCCTAATCATGCTAGTTGCCTGTGCTGCCTCCAGTACAAAGCCAGCATCCTCTGAGTATCTGCTACAACAGGGGAAGAGGGTTTTGGTGCCCATGTCCCACCTGTGGACTTCTCATCAACACCTGGTTGTTCTTGGTGACCAACAGAACATGGAGGCAGCAGGTTCTTTGATGATTTGGTGTGATCTCCCTATATAGACCCCATCAGCTCATGATGCATTAAGGATATGCATGCGGTTGGCATCATTTTGGCGGGGTGTGGGGGATCACTCATTTAGGAATAATGAATCAAGAAACAATTAAGGAACAATTTATATATTTAAGAAGATACATGTAGTCTTTCACGTTTGCAAGATTCCCAGGACAGCTCATAAAGAAGAAACAAATTAACTGAAATAATACATTAGATTAAGCCAAGAAACCCTAGTATAAACACAGGTTTGCTGGAGGGAAAATAACATGGTAAAATCCAGAAAAAATGCGAGTTTAAAGCCAGCCAGATTATGTCCTGAAATGAACATCTTTGCCTAGGGCTGGAACATCTACCAGTTCCTCTTCTTGAGGAAGGAATTTCACAAGCAGGGCTTTGCAACTGAGAAGATCTTTGCGACGGAGGAACCTTGTGCCTACCCTACTCTTTTGGATTAACTCTACAGCCATGGGCAGAAGAATGTCCCACCACTGCGTTTTCCACAGCGGACCTTCTGAACTCTGAAAAAAGGCACCTTGACCCCGAGAGCTCTTCCCTGTGATCACAGGAATTGTGATATTCCTTCAAGAGAGCACCTTGCTTTTCACAGGGAGACACAAATAGCTACTGCTTTGTCAGTAGTAACTAGAAATGGAAAGCCTTTAATGTATTTTGTCACAAGAGTGAGCACGTTTTTAAAAAGAGGAAGAAAATGTCTCTTTCAAAATGATGCCAGGAAGAATGGAGGTCCTTGTCTCCCTTGGGTTTGCACATTCCCGTTTTCTCTCTAAGTGTGCGTACGAATAACAGAATGACTTACCAGAAAATTTCCTAGGTCACAGCCAACTTCATCACGTACTTGAAATTTAGTAAGCTTAAAAAGTGAGTTTTTTCAAAACACACACACACAAACGACTCAACCAACAGATTGGGTCACACATGCATGCCCAATGAACCTGAATTTTCATCACCTGATTTATGACCACTTGATGGCTCCACTGAAATGCATTGAGCTCTCAAGCAACATGGATGTTCTCTCTGTAATGGTTATTCACTTTATTACTAAATGTTATGGTCACTGGTTGACGAGTTTAACACAGGGAATAGTTGCCGCTCACCTTTGAACAGGTGCCCTGTCTCTAGAACAGGTGGTCTTCTGAATGGGATCCTGATGTGCAACATTTCATAGTACACTTGGGAGGGAAAGTGGGGACTTGGGTAGGGTTGGGCACACGTGTGTGTATCTGTCCACTGAAAAACTTACACCCCCCCCCCACACACAAGACAATCGCACAGTATTCTCAATCACATACATACCTTGAAGGAACTGTGCACTAGTGTTTCATCTAGATCAATGACCACACATTTCTTCCCATAATCAGATATTGTCATTTCTGGCAAGAGGTATTTAGCTGGGGGCTAAATAGAAGACACAAAGACGCCATGAGATATTAGAAATATATGCCTATGGACGTTACAAGTAACTAGTGACAAAGCACACATCATTAAGCTATGCGGGTAGCGAAACAACTGGACACATTGCGTTCTGTGAAAATTCACAGAAATCAGATCTCCAAACAAGATTCCAAAGGTATACGAGGGGACCCCACTTCCGAAGAGGGAAGGGTTCTTTAGGAATAAATAACCTTCATGGAAACAAGTCCTTCTGTCGCTGGGTTTACACAAGACAACCCAAGGCTAAGTGTTGGTTGGTTGTTGCCATACTACACTTCACTGAGTTGTACAGCCCAGCTGTGCCAGCAAACATGGTTTGTTAACCACCAGCAACCCAGGAAGAGAGCTTTGTGGCTGGGTTGTGAACTGTGTGCTGCTTGCAGTTAACAGATCGTGATTTGCCAGTGCAGCTGGGACACACTATTCAACAAAACATAGTTGTATTCACAGAGCACAACTCCCCACAGTTCAATGGCAACACACAACCCAGGCGTGTGGGTTGTTGCGTTGTGTGAACCCATTCACTATCCTCCAGAAAAGAGACTGTACTAAACTAATACAAGTGTAACAAATTTAAGGATTTAAAAAAATGAAACATAGCAGAAATGATCTAAAAGTTCTAAGGTTCTGCTCCACAACAAGTCTTCATATCATTTGGCAGTTCTATTATTCTGAGGATGTAGGATGGGGATAAATAGCTCCCAAACACAAATTGGGGCAGGAAAACACAAATTAGCTACCAGCCTTCCCTGGGATCCATGCTTTGCCTCTGCTGTTGTACTCCATTGATCTTGCTCTATCTCTACTCCCCTGCAAATACAAGGGTGAAAGGGAAGTGTTGGTTTGGCAAAATCTTTTGCCCCACCAATGTTTGGGAAGATGATTTGGTTGCGAAGAACTTGGGCTTTTTTTTCCCCCAAGGGCAAGGGCTATCTTTTCATGCGGCTTGGCTCTGAAATGACAAGTTTTATGCAGAAAACTAGTTTCTATAGAAATCTGGAACAGCCAAATCATGTACTGTTTCCTCATATAGTTGGAACCATGTCAGGGCTGAAAAGAACAAACACATTTTCCAATGAATCAGGTGACTGGTTTTCGTCTCACCCTTATTGCACATCGCTACAACCAAATGGAAAGTTCTATATTAGTGACAGATGAAAATTTCTAGTTAATTTCTTTATGGTTTTACAGCATACTATGTACTTGGGGTGCCTTACATGTCTGCAGATCTTCTGATTGTTTTGGACTTCAATGCTCAATATTGCTGACTTCCATATAGCCTAAAGTGCCTGATCCTGCCTAATCTCAGAAGCTAAGCAGGATTGAGCCTGGCTGAAATCTGGCTGGGTGAACTTAAATGCTATGAACTGCCCAGGGAGCTTCTGCTATGGGTGGTATTGAAATGTAATGTAATGATAAAACTAGCTAAGCTTGCAGACACACCTGGGAGATCTGGGGATCCATTTTCTGCCCACATGAGAATGGTCAATACAGAGGGTAAATTACAGCCTCTAAGAAAGACAAGCACTCCAGCCAAAAAGAAGTGAAGTGCCAGGCATCTCTAAGAGGTCATTTTTACCCCTTGGAGGAAGTGTGAGAACAATTCTGTGTTGTAAAAAGGATAGTGGAGGAACAAGCTCAGGCACTTACTACCTGAAACTCTGCGCACAGTACCTGTTGTTTGGGACTTAGCAACCCCATGTCAAAATTTGCATTCGGCACTCCAAAAACATGCCAAATCTTGTTAGAAGCCTCAGCGAGCCAAGAAGGCTTCGTAAGAGTAGCTGAACAAGCTAAACTCCGAGAGCCACTTGGGACGTTACGGGTTCAGGTGGGAATGTGGCAAATATGCTCAGGGATGCCTTCCTCACGGGGGTGGAATGGGCGGCAAGTCAACCTGAGGTGACCAACTGCTGAGAAGCCCCCACTTTCTGCCCTGTGGTGTGTGCAGCACAGAAAGGGAAGAGTTTGAGATTCAAGAGGGCACGGAATTGCTGTCAGAATGGGAAACGAACAGGGCATCATTAACGGAAGAGCAGCGAACTTAACTGGAACTGGAAACCTAGCTTGAAATAGTTAGACAAACACCCAATTCATAGCAGAAAGATTAAAACGGCACATACATAATATTTATCTACACTGCCAGGATTTCACTGCTGGTGGCCACCAAGTGTTTGCACATGTATTTGGGTATGAACTGCCTTTTGTTCTGGCAGTCCTAACACAAGAAGGGTTAGTCCAGCGGATAAGGCTAGTGTTGCTTTGCGGAACACTGCATGAAGATGCATTTTATGCCTCTGTATAGCCAGCTACACAACTATGATTCCACACCCCGCTGGAGAGTTGTAAGATGTTATCAGTTGGTAGAAAGGAACAGCCTTTCCCTACAGCGTGCAACACAAAAACACATCCGTGAGACTTTACATAAGCCTGCCAATCAAGCCAACCCCAAACATAAGAGCATTTGACAACTAAAAATAAAAGAATAAAAATACATACACTTGGAATGGGAATGACCTGCGTCTGGTCACCCTGGTGGGGGGCAAAGGGAAAAACAAGTCAATATAAGAATAGGGCATTTCAGAAGAGAACAGAAAAGAAACTGAAGTGAAGTACTCAACTGAAAACCATTCCAACAGAAATTCAAAAAGGGTTTTAAGAAAGCAGTTAAACAAAAAGAGGATTTTGCACTCCAGTCGTTTCAATGATTGGGGGGAACAAGAGATTTACAAGAACAACAAGCGAGATCCTTCGCTAGTCATTTCTATATTCCCAGTGGATACTTCTTGCAAGTACTATACAAAATAATAAGTTGTTTATTTTATTTAACAATATTCATGAATCAAATATGTTAAAAGACCTTTCTAAGTGGTGCACAAAATAAAATAGCATGAAATCATAATGAAATGCTGCACATTATTAGCATGTACAACAGATCACATTTACCTGCTAAAAAGTATGTTTAGAATGAACCGGAGATATAAGAATTGGTTATTTATGAACTGGACCGCCAAACGCCAGGAGACCATCAAAAGAGTATTTCTTCGTGAGCTTAGCAACTGAACAGACAGGTGAAGTGTCAGACAGTCTCTTAAATGGCTCAGGGCTCAGTAAACAAGTTTTTCACCCCTGAATTACTGCTATTCCTACACCTACTCTGAAGATCCAAGACAAGATGCATTTTCAACCGTTCACTACAATTTCTGAATCATCAAGAGATTCAGGATACTACAGCACCGTTGTACTAAGTGAACAATCTGGTCTGCATCTGATGCGCAGCCTGTCTGTGTTGCACCTTTTCCTCTAACATGCCTGCCGTTACTTCATCACGTGTGGCCTGCACGTGGCCCTCAGCCACATTCTGTGCGACCGGCAAAGTGCCACCGATGTTTCCCCACCAAGAAGGTTGCTTGGCAAACCCTTTGATCTGCTTGCACCCTGGTCAAGGACTGCTGTTTTGAAACAGCAACACAAATCGGGATCACTGGGTGGGGAAGAGGCCCCCTGCCTCAGCTATTCCATGGTGGGTGGGCTAGGAACAGTGTGATCTTTCCCTCCCCACTGCAGTGGGAAAGTCTGGTCGATGTGGGCATGATCCCAGGTTTCAGAGGACTTCTCTCCACTGGTATCAGCACAGAGGACAGGGAGAGTTAAACCTCCCCTTCTCTGTGCACTGAGATGTGGGTGAGTGGAAGAGTGCTGTGAGCCAGAATGGGGTGGAGGTCAGAGTGCTGGACTGATGGACCAGGAGATCCAGGCCGTGGGCTCACCGGGGGACTTTGGGCCGGTCCCTCACTCTCAGCCAAGCACAGAGTTGATGTCAAGAGGAGGAAACAGTGCTAAGGAAGCTGCCTTGGGTTCCTCCCACTAGGCAAAAGTGGGCTATAAATACAGTGCGATGACGATGATGATATACTAATTAGGGCAGACACACACAATCTGTGCACCACCAGTGGATCAATAAATCATATTTAAACGCAGCTTCTTTGAGACTGCAACAAGAAGGCTGCTCATCCGTCTCCTGGCAAATTGGAATACCTGGTTGGGGAAGCTACACATGATTTGGCTGGTCACAAGCTGGACAGGCCTGGATTAGAGGACGATCCCATAAAATGCCACAAGTTGGCTGCCGGGACCAAAGAAATGCTGATTCTATCAAAGTGTGCAAAGAGTATCGTTAAGGAGAAAAGCTACTGAACACATACATGTCAGTCCAGTAGCTTGCTAGCTACTGTTTGTTCGGTTTTCTTGAGACTTTTGCAGCATTTCCTGAAGAGCTGAGTCCTCCTCTCAGTTCTGCTTCTTGCACGTTACCAGCCAACACCACCAATTTCTCTGCACGATACAGTCAACTGGTGACAATAGGGGTTGTGATTCTGCGGAACAACCCCCCCCCCCCACTCTGCACGTGCACTCAAATAGTGTGCACATAACTTCCAAGAGGCGGTCTCCTCAGAATTCCTAAGCTGCTCCTTAAATGTCTTATATTAGTCTGTGGAGCTGATAAAGGAACAACTAGAAGAAATACGGAGAGTGACAGCAGGTGTTAGGTGCAAACTGAGAGCTCGTTTAATCCAGCTGTGATAAAACTTAAATTACCCTAAATTACAATGAACTCAGAGTGCGCCATTAGCCAGACTAAAACTGCAGCGCAAATGACGGTTTAGAGGAAATTAACTGGTCAAGTTACTTGACGTCACAGCAACTTTTTAGAAATATTGCATTGCATTGATAGCCTGACTTTTTTTCCCTCTTAGGAAGAATCCAAGGCAGCTTACATAGCTCGATTTTATCCTCGTAACAACAACCCTGTGAGGTAGGATAGACTAAGAGTGTGTGTCTGGCCCAAAGTCACCCAGTGAACTTCATGGCTGACTGGAAACTAGAACCCCGGTCTCCTAGGTCCCCAGGCCAACACTCTCACCACCACCCGATACTGGTTCTCAACCTGCTATTAGAAGAAATCAGGAAAGAAGGAATAGAATCTGAAGCAGCAGCAGCCTATATCCCGCGTGCTGCAAGACTGCTGAACCTTGGCTTGCCGACTGGATAGTGTGACTGACAAACCGAAGACAATTTCTGCGTTAAGTTGTGCAACTAGTAGAAAGATTATATTCCTCAACAGCCTCAAATTGGGCTGCTGGGTTGGATCCAGACCTAACTATATTGCGGGAAGACCCACTAAAATCAATCCAAATTTGACACGACTACCACTGTTTTCGGCAGGTTTACTTTAAGTGTAACTAAACCTGGATCCGCTGTGGTTTTTTTTCAAAGGAAAAGGAAATAACTGTTTGATTAAATAGAACAATCTTTATATTCATGACCGCAGTTTGTTTTTTAGTGCAGGGATTCCAACATAGGTGGCTGCATATACCTTGCAATGGAGGGTTTATTCACATATGTAAAACAAGCGAGCCCCACAGATGCGTACCTTCTGAAGTCCGCCATTCTCTTCCACCAATGGAGGAAGGACACCGGTGCTGTTGGGAGATGGTGGCTCAACATTGTAGTCACGAAAGCAGCAGAATAAAGTGCTAAAGATGCTTCGACTCCTCTGCTTCTTCAAACTGAGATTACATTGGGACACTGTCAAGGAAAGAAATGATTGAATAGGGGTGTGAGGACTTTCCTGACTTTTTAAAAGAAAAGATCCATTATTTCACATCTGTGCTACTTTAAACAGAACAGCATAACATGGAAGAAACAAAGGGTATTAAATTTGACGGTCTGCTCCATTTGACACAAAAAGTTGAACTTCTATAGATGTTGCTTTTCTATTTGTAAGCCTACGGGTGAATTCCAAGGTAGAACTAGGAAATGCTGATATGTCTTTTCTGGAAGATTTCTTGGTGAACACATGGCCATTGCCTGGCTATGGCAGAAGAAAAGCCTAGAGCTTCTCTGTCTACATGTCAAAATGTGTGTGAAGAAGTTCTTGGGGTTCTTAAACAATGTATAACAAAAATTAAGATTCAACAGCTGACTGTGACAAACTATGTAAGAATGTTCTCCCTAGGTCCCATTTGGGCAAGAAGTTTGAGTAGGCGGTACGGAGCACTTGTTCCTCTGTATTCCCTTAAAAAAAAAATCTCCCAACCATAACATCCAAACTGCTGACAACATATTTGAAAGGCTGCTGGAAAAATATAATCAAGAGTTCCTCTCAGGGAACACATCTGACTATGGATATGTGATCTGCATGTACAATTCCAATATTACAGCTCTGATTTTCTGAGCCCAGATATAGGGAGATTTAGACCTGGTTTCCTTCGAACATGCCTTCCTCATTTTGGGACCTGCCATATGATTTCAACAGCAACGCCTGGCACTCTTGACCACTAGCCACGCTGGCAGGAGGTGACGGGAGTTCATGTTCAAAACATCTGGAGGGCCCCAGGTTGGCGAAAGCTCCTTCAAACACCGTGCCATAGGACTGGCTGCTTCTGAAAGCAAAGGGAGTTTCAAAGCCAACTTGTGACATGGCTTGGGGGAAGACGGGTATATCTACAGCTGTATGAAAGTAATGAAATCCTACACAGATCACACAAGCTCTGTGTAGGAGCTTATGCCCTCCTCTTCAGCCACCTGACCCATCTATTTGGGTACATGCTTTGAACACGCTCACAGAAATGGGTGCTGCGGGCACCCGGATTCTCACACTGGAGCATCTACTAGGGCACTGTGGTTGTAAGTCCAACACAAGCATATCTGTCTATCAGGGAGGTGTGCGGCTGACATGATAAGTAATCAGGACATCCAGTGAACCCACATGGTTCCTGTTTACAGGAGTTTCTGCTGTGGCACGGAAATGGATCATGCCAAAATAGCAAGCCTATTAGAAAGGTTTGTATGAACTGTCCTAAGATCACTGGATCATGAGGCGGGCAGTCTTCTGTAACTCTGATGCGAGCTTTGAAGAATGTTTACTGCAGCTATGTTCAAACTTTCCACCCGCGTTAACTTGCACAGGGGATTCTGTAACGACATGTAGGAAATTCAGGGACTCGTTCTAGGATGTGCAGGTGGCGCAAACTGGGCATTGGCCAGACTTATGCAATGCCAGGTAATTTCCATAAGGGGGATGGACAGGGAGGAGAGTGCCAAAGCACCATACCTTTCTAAGAGGGCACTGTAGAATCCGGCTTGCAGGCGTTCCCCTCTGAGCAAAATGTTGCAAAACCTTATGGAAACACACCGAATAACCTGCCCCTGGCTTTGAAAAGAACCAGCGATATGCCTGCTTCAATGTATATATCCTGGATGCTCTCAACATATACCTCACTGCAAGCACAGGGTTGTGTCCCATGCTCTCCTGTGACTTGTGACAGAGTTTCTGAAGAATCTTGGGAGATGGCATTTTTCCTGAAAGTACCAAATACAGTTTCCCTGATTATAGTAACCCCCCTTCCCGTTCCAATATTTCTCAAGGGGTGCATTTTAAATCTTGTGGCACCTCTTGCAGTTTGAGCCTTAACCCTCCACCACATGGCTACAAAAATGGTTTTAACATTGCCATCTAGAGTCAAGTCTAGCATATGCACACTGCTAATGATGATATCCTGTGGCTAATTAAATACAGATTGCTCTCCATTTTCTTTCATCTAATATAGAAACCCATTGATGCCTTTTCTAATGATGAAATAGATCATTAACTGCAAATATTTAAGAGTTGGGGGGGAGGTTCAATTTGCACAATTTGCACTGAATTACAAAACCTGGCCGCAAATGAACCTCATGTATAGGAGAGACAGTTGTTTCCACTGTAAAGTCAGAGCTCTGAAATCAGACTTTTGAGTTGTGACGGTAAAACTAAAAAGTGCCATGTCTTCTCCTATACACATAGGATGGGAGCAGGGCCGGCTTTTTCAAGATTCTGGCTGAAAGTTTTGAATGAAAATGAACACTGCGGAAAGCAATACAAGGCCAGGATATTCGACCAAATCCACATTAGGGCTTTAAATACATCATTATCCGTTTCAGTAGTTGAAAACATGCATGCTCTCTGCAGACCGCTACCAACAGAAAGCGTACTCCTTTTACAAATCGCCTTCCTGAAAGGAGATGTGACAGGTAAATCCAGGCATTGGAAGATGGACCATCATCGTCAGACCATCCACTTCCTTGGTGTCGTGCCTGCTGGACAATGAGGGTGAACAACTCTTACGAATTCTCTTTTAGGGGAAGAAAAACCATAGCTGAGCATGTTCAGTGGCACCATAGCTGAGTGAGTGGCACAGTCGATAATTCTAATGCTTTCCCTCCTTCCCCTGAAACTGGCATTGTTGTAAGAAGTGGGATTTACCTGTTCAGGCATGGAGACTGCTCAGGTTTCCCTGGCTTCAATTACAGTAAGAATATGAAGGGATAAAAGGTGGTCCAGCTACTGTGCTTGCTCAAAAGACTGTTCTGTGTGGTGGGGTGAGCGGCTATGGATTTAAGGAATCAAATAACCCTACTCTGAGGAAGGCAAAGGTGCTGGAAAAGGTTACCAGGGAGCTCCAGTCAAGCAGATCAGCATTTTATGAGAGGAGCAAAGTCTACACAGTGGCCGTGAGTGGAAAGGATGAAGAAAGAAATCTCTTCCCCACTGATTGTACAGACACAGTCACTGCTCCAGTGTGGTCAACAAGGCAAGCTCTCCACCAGGATATACTGCTGTGGATGAGCTACCACTGCACACAGTTTTGCTTTGTTTTAGTCTTCCTATTCAGCTGGAGTTGACAGAAAAGATCTACTCAGCGCATGCTAAATGAACTGTTGAAATTTGTTGATAAAATGCTTGTAAGGTAGCTTGTTCGTGTGTTTGCTTCTTGCCTCGGGCATGACCCTCTTCTTATACAGGGAAAAGGTAGCACACAGTACCAGCTTTTTACCTCCAATCCCCATGGCTACGATTTTGGGATTCCTTTAGCACATCAACAGCAGTTAAACTTCTCAGTTGTGCTTTCCCAAACTGAAGGGAAACTTGCCTGCACATTGGTTTTCATGACTGCTGCAAACATCACTCAGATCTACAGGAAAAGGTCAAGCAGTCAGGAATTCACATGATATAAGACTGACTAATGTAGCAACAGAAGGAAGGTGACTATTCCCATACGACAGACCTGCTCAACCACAGATTTTCATGAGGAATCTAGATGGCCTCATCTTCCACTTGCAGTCCTCCAAAGTTCTCCTGCTGGTTTTCATCTTTTTTCTTATCAAGGAAAATGTGTTTAATAGTTATGCAATGGTTTTTGATTAGTTCTTTGAGGAGCCCTCTATCTGGAAACACCCTGAAGAAGTACAGCACCTGACAAATTCGCAATAGCAGAACTTTTTCAAGCATTAGGACATTTCATTGGAAACCAAGGCCAAGATTTTCCATGTTATTGAATTCCTGATCACTATGGATGGGTGTGAACGCTAGAAGTGAAGGGAGTAGACAGAAGAAAAATGGGTGCATTCGAAACACGGTGTTGGAGGAGAGCTTTGTAAAGACCTTGGGCCAACAGAAGGACAAGCAAGTGCCTCCTAGATCAAATCAATGGAAGAAAAAATGACAAACTGAAGCTGTCTTGCTTAGGGCCATCACAAGAAGGCCAGACCCTGCAGAGAAGACAAGTATGCTGGGGAAACAAAAAGGCAGAAGTAAAAAAGGAAGTCCAACTATGAGATGGATCCATTCTATAAAGGAAACTACAGCCTTGAGTTTACAAGAGCTCAGAGAGGCTGTCAAAAACAGGACAATCTGGAGGGCTTTCATTCATACGGCCACTGCAAGTTGGCAAGGACTTAACAGTACATAACAACAGAAAGAACTCCTGGTGGGTGGTTCCAAATTATTACGTGAAATACTCATGATACAACTTTTGTCTTCTTCTCAGAGAATATATTGCAACCCCTCAGACATTCCCCTGGAGATCTTTCAAGTTGAAAGGCCATATTGATGGACAGTACTTCTCGCTACAACTCTGCCTACAGTGCTCTCCTTTCCCGACACACTTTTACAGGACTTCAAATATTCATCTGCTAAAAGTGTGGAACAGCGGCCAGGCTAAGCAGAGAACTCTCCTGCAAAACTCTGCCTATAAGTGTATCCAAAATGTTCAGGAAATAACCATTCTAGTGGTAAACATATTAAACGAGGGGAACACTGCCAAATACAGTTCACGTGTATGAGCATGTATGCTGCTTACAAGTCCAGTTGACAAACTGGCTTTGTCAAATGACCCCCTAGGTTCCTATTCTTTTAAACCTGCTCTTAAAATGACACAATGGGCAGATGGCACCATAAAACAATGAATAAAGAATTACGGATAAACATAAAAACCAATGCATGGTATCAGTGGGTAGGATGATACACAGTTGCTTTGTACAAAAAGGCAGACATCTACATTAATTGACCAGGAAAACCGCAGCCATGAATAATAACTTCCACTATGTAACCCAAACACCCTACTCCGTTGTTTTGTGAACTGCTACATGTCTTGCCTCTTTCTGTAGGCAGGCGGCTAAGGAAAGGCCAAGTTTGCCGAAGGCCACTGTGTCGACTCAAGGAAGCTTCTGGGTTACCAATCACTCAACCTACACTGTATAAATGCCATGCAGCCCATGGTACTTTACACTGTGTGTGTAAAATGGACTTTCTCTTGGGGTATGGTGCAAGCAGCAAGCCGTACGTGAAATGGCTGAGGTCAGAGCTAGATCAATGGAAGTAAGCCCATGGAGGAACCATCACAAGGTTCAGTAGAGCTGCAGCCAAGCCAAGACAGACCACCTTTTCCAGGGATCTACTTCAGAATACCTTCAGTGTTCAGATCCATGCAGAGGATGGCAAGCTCCTTCACATTCTCTGAATTCCCAACACTTGAAGAAGAGGTGAAGAAAGTCTTTTTTCTCCAGATTCACCTGGGTACTATAGAGCCAAGAGGAACAAGAGGCTTCCACCTTACATGGAAGCTCAGTTCTTCTCATCCAAGACAGGCAATGTCTAATGGGTTACTTAGTGGGGGAAAAACGTGTTTATCAGAGGCCCAAAGTCACTTTGGCAACATTCAGATATAAGTCTGTGTACACATGTTTTACAGGGCCTTGCTTCACAGACAGCTGGATTCTGGATAGCTTTTCAGCAGATAAATGCCTTCCAACTCATTGCTTTCTCTTTGAGAAGAGCTATCTAGTGAGGGGCCAAAAGATTTTGAGTGACCTTGGGAGCCACCCACCAGTTCTGGTTGCGATGAACACTGCCACTTGCCCACATGATAAGCCTTGAACAAAAGCAGTTGCACCTTTGATGTCAGCCTGTGTTTCTAGACAACGAGACTTTTGGTTCCATCCTCCCCACAGAGGGCCTTGTCCTGTCGATTGTCTTCTGGGACAGGCAGGCAGGCGATTCAAAAAATACAACTGCTGCTGGCGACCACATTTGTGAGCCTCTGTCTCTAGTCACGGTATTGGGACAAAGTTGATTCATTTTATACTGTTCCAACTCTAAGTGGCATGGTGGGATTGTGTGCCACACAGTTATTTTTATTGCTGTCCCCTGACAAAGCTTTCCATTGAAAAAAGGAAAAAGAAAACATTCCTTCTTTCCAACCAAAGGGAATTTCCACGCAATGCAACAGCAGGACTAGTGGATGCAGAATGTGTTGTTGTTATGCCTATGCCTTCTGAATGCCCCCGTTAACACTCCCATTATGCTCCTCTGGCAGCAGCTGCTCCTGAGGATGTTGCTGTAAATTAACTCCGAAATCCCTGCTCAGCAAATAACGGAGTTCATTGCTGCAGAGTGACCTCATAGTCATCACACTTCCTAGGCAGCAGAAACAGGAATAGTTGTTCAGTACTACCCAGGGTAAAAAGGTGCTAATGATGGAGTTTGTCAGAGCCGCTCAGCTAGCACTCCTGGACCCTTGGCCTTCACAGTTAAATTAGAAACAAACAGGGAGCAATTCTGGTAATGGCTTCTCCCTGTGAGATAGAAGCATTCTGGGGTCAAGCCCGCTTCTGAATCCTTTCTAGGAATCCACAAAGGTTTTGCATTCCAGCAAATGATTATTTGCACGTGATCTTTGAAGCCAGGAAAACAGTTAACCGTGTTAGGCATACGACATCTACAGAACTCCTGCTTTCATTTTGCCAAACTCATTTCAGTCCAACAATCCCAACCCCAAAGTAAGACACACTGTCAATCTTACCCTATGTGGTTTTCCACCTCACAGTGACTGAATAAACTTGAAAACAGGAAGGGATAAAATCCATTGAAGGGAATCCTCCCTATGTCTTTTAATCATTAAACTTGTCTTTAAAAAAATCAGGTGATCTATCAAACTTGGGATTTTTTTCTATAACTGGCTGGAGAAACGGACTTGGCATAAACTTAGAGATGTTTTCAAATTATTATAAACTGATTTGAATTTGACTACAGAATGTTAAAAAATACGTAGTAGGGGGTTGACACAGTAAATCCAATGTATGTGATTACTGATGTTTTTAGTATTAGTTTAAAATTTTAATATTTTTTTTTAAATCAGGTGATAAATGTCAGGTAGATGCACCTCAACATACTGTTTCCATTCAGTAATACAGCCTCAGTGTGGCATCCCTCCTCTTACCATTATGCCCAATTTCAAGCACACACTTCATTCGCATTACGAGGCTAATCAGTCTAACAATACATCCAATTAATATTTCAGCTTAAAAACCAGACATCGACAAATGCTCACAGATGTTTTACTCCCTAAACTAAAATTCATTTTTATGGTGTCTCAAAATATTCTCTGGAGCGGTAATAGCAATCCTGGTTGGAGAACATAAAAAAGTTGGAACTTTGAAAGAGTTGCAAAATTCATAAGCTGCATAAATATTTCACAGTGTTTTTAGAACACAAGGAAGGTGGCATTTACAAGTCTTTGTAGCAGAGATTATATTCGGAGCAGAGATGATAACAGGGAACAAATGTCCTTGTGGCACCTTTCTGTGAGCAAGCAGTATGTGGAACCAAAATGTTAGCAGCCTTCTTTTTAGCTCTATGCCATGTCCTGCCTGTTCAGGTTTCCGTCCTCCCATCTGGATCTAGAGTCAGGCATGTATACATCCAGTCTGATGCTAATCCAAGTACGGACACTGCTCTCTCCGCATTACTTTCGGTTAGGCCCGTGCTTGAATACACACCACCAGCCATGTTCTGGTCCCAGAAATCAGGCATAAATTCCTCCCCACAACCCACTTTTTTCTCAATATGACACTATACCTGGACTGGGCCTGCTAAATCTAGTGTTTGCTGGCTTGGATTGCAGAGAATGGGCAGGGAGAGGCGGACTTCCTTGGCCCCTCCAGCACTCCGAAAATGCTACACAGAAGGTAGAGGTCCATGCTGAATAGAGTAGGCTTTGGCATGCAGGGGAAAGGGGGAATCCCTGAAAATTGGACAGATGCAACTTTCCCTGAAAATCTATGTAGTATTTTTGGAGGGCTAGAAGGGTTGCAATAGAAGGAAGGGCAGGGGACGTTTGCTTCCACAAGTCTAAATCTGAATCCAACCCGTTAAACACAGCTTCTGTACAAGACAGAAAAGTAGAAAAAGGACTGTGATTTTAAAAAGTATTAAACACTTTCCCCAAAAATCACTATTACTACAAAAGTATCACTTTTAAGTCACATCGGTGCTGAGTAAACACTCTGTTGGCATCTGGACTGCCACCAACCTCCCATTTTAATGCGAGCTAAACTGCAGCAACCGGCTTTTATTTTTCAAAAATGCTACTATGATGTTATCTGCCATTCCGCAAACTTTCCATTCACTTCCACTTTTCTGTCAAAGTTAGCAAATTATTTAATATAGTCCCAAGGCTAAATAAATCCGAAAAGAAGCAATTGAAAGAACTAGGAAATTCAACAAGTGCTTCCCGTTTCCCATTCAGTCTAAGGAACGTTAAGTTAAAAAAAGGACATTCCAAATATCGTTACTCAAGAGATCAAGGCAAGGTTTTAATTTAGGAGTCTCTGTTAGATTCAACTGTGTGTCAGTTGGGGAAAGAGGGGATTTTGAAAGGTCAGCTGTCATAAGGTGCAAAAATTGCAAAAAGTATCAAGTCGGGCTTTGCAAAAATGATAATAGAGCTGGCTTATTCCAAACACCATTGCCCAAGCGTCCACTGCATGGATACATATTTGAGATTGTGTGAAGGTGAGAAAGTTCTAGTGCACAAAGCAAACACTTTTCAGAATGGCCAGTGTGTAAGTGTGTGTGGCAGAAAGTTATGGAAAGCTTTGCCCTGCATGGTTTCTTCCTGGCAGTCGCGGAGATGGCAAAGCAAGAACACATTTGCAGTTTGAGACATCTCTGCCAGTACTAGGTTTGGCTCAGTGGATTCCATCGAGCTGGGCTGGACAAACCTTAATGAAAACCAAATAATTAAATCCGACTCCATCTATAGGGTAGTGGGTTTCAGTCTTTTTGTCTTCACATGAAAAGTTCAGTGATAATGCACATACACTAGCACACAAAAGCACGTAACATTTAGCCGCGGTGTGGTTTGTTGAAACTTGACTTGCTGCTATACTTTAATCCAGCCCAGGGAGGGGAGAGACAGCTCAGTGGGAGCTGGCTGGGAGTCACACTGTGCCAATTTCGGTATTTTGTTCTTTTGTTGGCATTTTTTTGTTGCTCGGTTTCTGGTTGGTTTGGAGAATTTTCTTTTCTTTTTTGGAAACTAATACACAGAATACTGTATTATGTGTATGGGTGCTTTTTGTTTCTGCCTCAGCGTTCCCCAAGGTGGTTTTTGCTGGTCCCCAGCTGTGGAAAGGCTGAAAACCACTGGTCTAAGCCATGGCTTGTTGTCATGCCTGAACCCAGAATCATGGGGTTGTCCTTGGCTTGTTTGTGCTGTAGTCTACCTTGAAATAGGGGCATCTAGCAAGAGCAGCCTGAAAGCCGACAAAATGTGCAGGAGAGAAACAAAACAGAAATAAGAAAAACAAGTTTTGGTTCTTTTGCTCATCTGAAAAAGAATCCATGGCTAAAGCAACAAAGCGTAGCACTGCATGCAAATTTAGCTATAAGATGTCCAACACTTTCACTGGGTAAAGGTGACAATGCCGTCTTGTACAGCTGTTACTATATCTATTTAAAATTCCATCTTCTGACCACAAAAAGATTCCCAAAATGAAAACACGGCACAGCAAAAAGCATTTCATCTCACCCTCCTCCACTAGGATTGTTCTACATCCGTGCATACATAATGGCTCCCCTTTCTTGCTACTATATATTCCTTTCTGGATATCTCTTCACAGCAAGCAAACTTCCAGGAGAAATGTTAATTAAATGACTTTGGAGTATATTCGTCAGCTTAAGTTCTCAAAATGGCAACACTATTTTGTTTCTTCTTTCTGTCTTTTTAAACATAGCAGGCTGAATTCTTTTCTTCATCAGAAAAGGATGTTTGGATTTTGTGGCTGCATCTGCTGTTGAACTTTGTGCAGCTTGTCTCTTTTTCCTAGAAGAAAGCTTTGTTTGTTGGCCCCCTCTCAGGGCGGGAAAGGAATGTAATGCATGCACAGACTCTGCAGCATTTCCTGTTGCACTCCTGTTCCAAACCAATGTACTGGGAAAAAGTCCAGGCAGTACAACCAAATCCTTGATCTAAAATGAAGGAATGAAGCTCAACGCATTATATAGTGCAGAGACACATTTTCTACATGGAATGGTTGGCTATAAATCCACAAATTAGCATATAATCCATCCAAGACTATGTAAAATGCAATTACATAGTTGTATTAGCAAACAGTATTCTTTTTCAGTGTGCAAGTGATAAAGCAGGCTACGATTTAATAACACGATTTAACACAAGAGATACGGAGGACAATCTGCAGGACCAGAATCGACAACCCTGTGGCCTCCAGACCTAGTGTTCCTACAACCCCTGACCACGTTGGCTGTGGCTGATGGGCACTATAGCCAAAAACATATCAAGAGTCCCAGCTTGTCTCCTGATGCTCCTTCCAATGCCTTTATTCTTTTGTAAAGTCATACCTTGCTAGAAGTGACACTTCTAGCTGATAAACACCCTCTGCCCCAAAATGGGGGATTAGTCTAGCCTCTCGCTCCATAAAAAGGGGTAGGGGATAACCCCATGTAATTTATCTTGAGTTCCTTAGAGAAAAGCCAACATAGAAATCTAACAAATTCACAAGTCCAATTGGTCCTTTAATATACCTTATTAACATAGAAACATAGTGAGTCAGAAGGGGCCTCCCAGGCCATCTAGTCTGATCCCCGGCTCCAGCCAACTCCACTCATGACATGTGGAGTCATGAAGCTCCTTTCACATCAGTTTCAGGATTTCTTTTAGTCCTGAAACTGATCTGAAGGGACATAGCCAGCACCCAAAACGTGAACCAATCTGAAAGGCTCTACAGTGTTACCTGGTTCATTTTCTATGTAAGTGGACAATTGCCAAGGAAATCCAACAGTCAGATTTGATTTGGAAAAGGAAAACTTTTTTTAAGAGAGTGGGGAAGAGGGGTTGGTAAAAAGGATGTTGGAAGAGAATGTCAAGAGAGTCAAAATCTTTCCAGAACGTTGGAGGTCATTCAAAACCACAACAATAGGAAATCAGCTTGAATGTGTCAAGCAGATCAAGAAAGATCCCACCAAGCCCAAAGAGATACCAGCATGAACTGGCTTATATTGTAAGCCATCCAGAAACAACAGTAATGGATGGCCTATAAATGCCCTAAATAAATAAAGTTCTTAGAAGAGGAGAAATATTGACATTGTGCTTTCACAAGAACCAGTAGTAGGAATTGGTGTTCTTTATTGTGTTCGTAAGAAAAGCTATGCTGGATCAGACCCTATCCATTCCAGCCATCTGTGCACACAGTGCAAACCAGATGCCCACACTTCCCTCCAGCAGGATGGGGGCAAGACCTCCTCTTGCTCAAGATCCTCAGCAATGGGTGTGTGCACACATGTAGCCAGCAAGGTGAGTGGCCACTGAAGGCCTCCTAAATGAACTGAAACAAGAAGTAAAGGAGAAGCAGCCAAGCTTGTAGACACTCTATTATTTTGCAAAAGCGAAAAAGAATTGTGAAGAGCTTCAAACAAATCATTCCAAAGCAGCTGAATGGAGAAGAAAATGACAGATATAGTCCAATATAAGCAGTCTTTAGGAATAGACACAGGAGTAAAATCATCCCAACTTCATTCATGGAGCCAGAACTGGTGGTAACTGATTGGCAAATAGATCCTGGGATCATGGTGGAAAGCTTCACGAAATGGTTGACCCAGTGAGCAGTAGCTGTGGAATCATATTAGAGATCAACCTGGAAAAGACTGAACTGAGAATTGCCAACACTGTAATATCAATAGCAACCTTGGAATACTCTGTACAGTTACAGCAATTGTACCTAACATATTTATGCATACATATAAATTTTAGAACTGTAAAAGATCTAGAAAGAGGCTATCAGAATGATCTTCTCTACAGAGGCACTCCCATTGAAGGAAAGAGTCCAACAATTTGAGCAGTTCAGCTTAGGGGGAAAAAACGGCCCAGTGTGGACAAAGTAGACAGAGAGAAGCTCTTCTCCTTCTCTTCTACAACAAGAACCTGGGATTATCCAGTGAAGATGATTTGTGGGAGAATCAGGGCAGCCAAAGGAAGTACTTTTTCATACAGTGCACAGTTAAGGCCACAGAATTTGTAGTGCCAGGAGGCAGTGACGGTGACCAAGCTGGACTGTTTTAGAGGAGGATCAGACACAGGCATGAAGGATTAGGCCATGAATGTCTCCTAGGTCTGGTGGCTACACGGTTCTTCCAGGATCAGAAGGTCGTGCCTCTGAATTCCAGCAACTAGGGAACAAAGGTAAGACAAGCTATGGCTCTCACATTCTCCATGTAGGATTCCCATAGGTATATTTTGCCAGGGGAGGAAACAGGGCAACAAGCCTTTGGTCTGATCCTGTATGGACCTCACATACTTTTAAAAGATTTGTTCCCAAACCCAGCTACTTGTCTGTTTCTGCACCAAACACCGTTACAATCCAAAAGAGTGGTGGTAGTGGGGAGTTATTCCCCCCCACACACACACATATGCTGATCAAGATACTTAAGCTCCATTTTTCAGCAGCCACTTTCACAGTGATTTACGAGCACAACGTAATCTTGCCTCTGCCCACAATCCAGAAAAGCTACTCCGGTTATGTCACCTGGAATCTCTTCTCTAAATAGCAAGCGACACAGGTGAACCTGGTGGCTTTCGGGGCCATGACGCCTAGGGGAGGAGATGGGAATGCAGCCATGCTGGGGAGCCTGGTGCTCGTTATCTGGCAACATTTCCTACCAGTCAAATAAGAAATCTACAGACAGAGAAGTTCCATTTAACCCATGTTATATAAGAATATGCTAGGGAGTCCAGCCCGTCAGCCAAACAAAAACAAACCCTAAGCATTATTTAATGCAGATTCCTATTATCAGTCTTGCTTAATAAAACTCTAATGCATTCAAATTACTTCTCAGTGCCAACAGCATTCATTTGCAGAACTCTGGGGTTGTGCTGGCCCCACCTGTACACAAAAGGGCCTGGTTCTGAAAGAATGCCTTGCAACATGGAAGCATGTGGCTGAAGACGGTATCTTGAAGTGATCTCCAACACAGTCTTCTAGTCCACCAATTGGGGAATCAATTTCATTCCTGGGATACTTTTTTAAAAAAAAGTTAAGTGCAAAACTTGTATAGCTCCCAATGCATTACCAAGCGGTCTCTCATCTTTTAAATCAGAATCTTGGAATGTCTTGTGCATAAGTGCACCAATACATTATGCAGACATCTCCACGGACATATATAGTCTTTGGTTTCCTTAATGATAAAGCATTTATTCTAGGGAACTGGTGTACGCAAACGAACACACAGTAAAGAAATTTTTTCCAGGATGCTAGTGCTACCACTAGTGAGGAAATAGCTAACCTCAGTACAGAAGTGCTGAATATAATCTAGCACATAAGCACATGGATAACTGAAAAGTCACCCAGCCAGCTCCAGATATCCAAGGATCCATGTTCCTCCACCATCAGCCCTTTCTAGTGGCCAGCCACACAACCACTTTAGGGGTTAAATAAAAAGTCTCTTAAGTGTTTATTTGGTCCCTGGGCTATATATTTCTGAATAACTCCTACTGAAATATTGAACATTTATCACTCTTTTGAGCACAGCACACAAAGTACTTATTGTTTCTCCTGTGACTTCCACCATATGACGGCTTTAAAAAAAGATATCGTTTTAAATTAAATTTTGGAAAACAACTTTCCAGAATGTAATCGAGCATGTTGCAAAATAGGTACATCAAACAGGAATATGGCAAATGTCATAACAGCAGGAAATAAAAGTTTAACAAGAGGGGAGGAAAAAGAGGCGCCTTCCCTACTCTTCATAGCACCAGTGGCTTGGTGGCAAGGGGGTGCTGTGGGTATCTAAGAGATCTGTTCCCAAGATTAATAGCTGCGCAAAAGACATCCTTAGAAGTCAGAGCAAAGATAGGAACCACACACACGCACATGCAAAAGTAAAATGAGCTAAAGTTGAAAATTCAAGGTGAGTGAAGAACATTAAAAAATAGTTCTGGTAGGGAGTTGTGCACACAGGGAAAGGAGGTATCATAAATTTGGGCAGACCATCAGTCTACAGCCTGCAAGCTTAATTCAGGAGACTGATAGATAGGTCACAGAACACTCTCCTCACAAAGTAGACACATGTATTATTAGAAAGGCAAGAATATGAACTACAAGTGACGCAATCTGATTTACGGAACAAAGGTAGTGCAGTGGCCCTAGCAATCCTCAAGTGCTTTGTGGGGGAAACGTTGACTAGCTATCTTCAGAGTGTGGATGCCCATGAATCCAACAGAGCTCATGGCCACCCTCTTTGCCATTGCACAACCATCCTGATGCTTTAATTTTTTGGTTTAAATGAAAATGGGCAGGGTGGCAGGCTGTGAAGCGTTGACCTCCAGCACAATCTGTGTTTTGCAGGACACTAGTGGGACCAAGACACATGTAGGGAAAATGAAAATCAAGGGCTGCTGCAATCCGGTGCTTTCTTCAGAAGTACAAGACAAAATGTAAATTGGGGGTGAGAGAGGATGAATTTACCGTGCAGTTGGAGGAGAAGCTGTGAGTATTCTGCAAATCTGAAGAGCAAGAATGCAAAGACATGTTTCTTATTTGACTGTTTTTGGGGGGAATGGGGTCTATCTTTTAACTTCAATGTATCTTTTTTTTCTTTTTTTGGTATATGAATTTGCATGTGCACGTTGCTTTTATTTTGGGTTTGGTTTGGCATGTGTGTCTGTTTTGACCAGCACTAGATTGCCTTCTGTTGAAATGGCAATTCCTGTGTGTGCTTTCTGTGGACAATTTTTTGACTGGCATTTGAGACTGAGACCTGGAGTTATTTTTCTGAGTTTTGTCAGTGTTACTTTTGTGGAATTAGGCACCTAGTTTTCTGTTTCAGGCTCAAATTAGTGTTTTTTATGTTTTGGAACTCAGATTATACCTCTGTCTTGTCAAGTTCCTGCGCATGTTACTTTCGCACCAGTGTACCTATTGCAGAACTGTTGTTTTATGAATATTTGTGCTTAACACTGCAGACATTTTGTGAATGGGCAAGCTTGATCATGGCAGCTGTTCTGTGTTGATGCCCAAAACAGTTACAAAAGTCTAAATGTGTCCACCAGCTAGAAAAGATTGGGAAGCCCTGAACAGCATCTCATAAGCATCTGGGGGTCTATAGGCGAAAGAATAATACCAAGAATAATAGCAAGAAAGAATTAGCTTAAATTGTAAGCAAAACATTCTGGTTTGAGAATAAAATATTCTATTTTCTTATTGTGTATCAATACTTATTTTCAATCCTATACTTTTTGAAATGTTATACATTTTCAAAATGTATACACTACTCTACCACACCCAAAAAAATATTTGAGTAGTGAACAATAAAATGTGGAGGGAAAAAAAGTAATAATCAAAATACTGAATTAAAATTAGATCGTGCCAATAAAACTGTGGTTGGAATAAACCACAGGAATAAAAATGCTTTCAGCAGGCACCAAGAACAAAATGATGGTGCCTGATTAACATCATCCATTAGGGATTTCCACGGGGAGGGAGCCAGGAGACTGTGGACTGGAAGCCCATGTGGAACCACCAGGAATTGCTCATCTGATGATTTCAGTGATCAAGCATGTTTGCACAGAATGCTCAAACACTTTATGGCTTTATACATCAACAGCAAAACCTTAAGTTTAGCCTGGTACAAACAGCCAGTATAGCTTCCTCAACAGAAATGCCACATCTTGAAAAGCGCTAGCTCCGAACCACTATTTGCATTATCTGCCCTGAAGAGTGAACACGGTTGAGGTTGCTGCCTTGTATTCTGGTAAATTATGGAAAACGCAGGCATTCACTGGGTCAGGGCAAGTAGGATATGGAGGACCTGCTCATTTTGCTTTCCTTTTTAAAGGCAGGCCAGTGCACTGAGGCTCTTAGGAAAGGCAGCAGGACAATATTTCCTGCTAGCTGCTATTTTTCTGGAATATTTCCCAAATTTGTACAAAAGGGCGCTCAAATGTTCCTGCAGCAAGGGAATTTTCCTAACCAGCATTGGAGTGACAAGATTTTGATGACGATGTGGACTGCGCTACATTAATACAAGACTTGCTTAATCCAAACTGACAATTGAATGGATGGCAATGCATCACACTATGAAGCTTACTGTTCACTACTAAGATTTTATTACTCGGATAGTATGGAGAAATCTATTCAGTAGAAGTTTATTACAATCAACATTTCCAGGACATGAACTAATCCAGAGCAATTATGAATGGTGGAAAACCACTAAACTTTTTTGTTCAGTAAATATGCCATTGCTTGGGCAACTATATTATCTCCATCAATGTTTCTCAAGCTTGTTCCCTACAGGCAACTCCTACTTCTGTAGTAAAATCCAGCGCTTTTTTTTTGTCATAGAACGCACCGGAACGGCGTTCTGGCACCTTTTTTTCAATGGATTTTACGAAGTGATTTTGGCGTAGCAGATCAGCAGCAAACATCATTAACATAGTGCCTGCAGGCTGCTATTGTGTCTGCAATCTGCTATCTGCAGCTCCGCTTGGGATTGGTGTGTGTGCTTACTGAGACTCTCCGGCACCTTTTTTTTTTTTCAAAAAAAGCACTGGTAAAATCTATGGCATACTTCATTCGCACAGAACGCGGGGAAGGCATGTTCAGCCTTGCTGTCCCAGATGAACTGAGCTTGTACCCTAGAATTCATTCAACACTCCTCCTCCGAGAGCACTTCACAAAGGGATATTGGTGAATGAGCTGGCACTTGGGGAACCGTGCCCATTATGAATTTGCTCACTGAGGTGGTGCTGATAACCCTCCATGGAAGACGAAGCTTGTTAGGAACCAAGTCTGAGAAGCCATTGTGCAACATGGATATTAAATTTTAGGAATGTCACAAAAGATGAAATACGGGATTTATTTATTTATTTACTTGGGAAACTTGTATGTATTTCCAAGTTATCCATAGCACTGTCCACACATTTTTGAACAGGCTGTGAAC
This sequence comes from Varanus komodoensis, assembly GCF_004798865.1. Taxonomy (NCBI): domain Eukaryota; kingdom Metazoa; phylum Chordata; class Lepidosauria; order Squamata; family Varanidae; genus Varanus; species Varanus komodoensis. The sequence continues at coordinate 8,800,879 of NW_025335440.1, read as the reverse complement.
CTAAGTCAGGCAGTTCAGTTTTACTTGGTGTTCAAAGAGTGAAACAAGAACTCAAGTGCCCAGTTATAACTCAGCCAATGAATATGGTACTGTAACACCACACAAGTCTTAGCTGCCACAATAGATCACTTTCAGAAAGGATCGTTCCAGGCTGTGCTATCATTGCCTCACAATCCTCACAATCCCCTGAATTTTCTCAATTTACTTAATTAACGAAACTTAAAAATCATACAGTCATTTTCTGGAATGCCAATTCTGAGATCTGGCCAGTGCTCCTGATTTTCACATTTAAACACTTCTACATAAGTAAAAGTGCTTTAGTTGGAAGGATTCTTTAATAGCCCTGTATAAAACTGGTGATTGAGTTTAGTGTGGCAGATCAACAACAATGCTGACAAGGGAAACAGCTCTGCATAATTTTTGAAATCTATTTTCTGTACTTGAAGAAGCAGGCATGTTTCAGAGGTATTCTCCAAATGGAGGCAATAGCCTTACGAAAGCAATTTTGCTTCTTTCACTTTCCTGTATCAAGACGATTAAGAAATAGGAAGAGAAATGCAATGAAAGATTTCAATAATAATGTTTACTACAAGCCTGACAAATTAGGCCCTACCCAAATAGGCTTACAATGTAACTGAGAGACAACCAATAAGAGGGGGAAAATGATTTTGGGGAATAACAGCTTAAGAGAGCAGCAGCAAATTCTTCTTGAGACTTAAGATAGAATTGTGCTGCATCAAACGTGGCCCATCAACCCCAGTAATACAAACTCTGACTGGAAGCAGCTCCCCAGAATTTCAAGGAAGATTCCTCCTCCCTGGCCCTACCTGAATTGGAGCAGGTGCTCCAGCAGCAGAGCAGGTGCCCAGCCACTGAGATGTAATCAGCAGCAATAATATAACAGAGCAAAGGGACAACACAAATACAGGCAGGCCAAATCTACAGAGAACACAGCAGAAGCGAGAGAACACAGCTGGAGAAGATGCAGAAAAGGGCAACTACAACCATCAGAGGAGATTGCAAAGCCCCATTAGGAACTGTTTAAATTTGGGATTTTTTGGCTTAGGAAAAAAACAGAGCATGTAAGATGAGGGAGGTCTCGCAGAGAAGTTTAGACTCATTCAAGGTATGAAGGCAGGCTCATAATGCTGCAACCTGGGGCCATGGGTGTGAAATGCAGCACAGACAGAAGAAAGTGTTCTTCACCCACAGGGAAGGCTGATTGCGAGAGAGGGACCCCAAGTGGGCTCCTGCCCTGGACTATGGGCTTCTCAGAGGAACCTGGTTAGTGCCTTTGGTGAAGAACCAAATCGAAAGCTCTTCTGAAAGTACACCAAGGAGCATGTTGGTGAGACCACGGAGGCCTGCTAACTCTGACACGAGTGCAAGCTGGAACTCTTCAATGACCATCACTGGCACGGCTTGTTGTGCTGTCCAGGTTCTGGTGGCATGGCTCATTTGAGGCAGGCAGCAACCCCGGATTAATAGCTATTGCTGGGTTGCCTGCACTCTGCTTCCCTCCCAAACAAGCCAAGCCAGCAAGATTCCATCGACGTGGCAAGCCATGCTCTCAGTGGTACCTAGGGAAATCAAGTGGCTTATTTTTCTTGCTGCGACAGTACTAACTGGCCCATGGGCTACCATCCCTATCTCTGTATTTACACCCTCAAAGAACTCTAAAAGGTTACGAAGAGAAGTCATGTCTTTACGGAAGCTGAACTGAATCTTTTTCAGCATGCTTGGGCCAGGGCTTTGTACTGTGGTGCTCACAGGTGTACTGATACTTTGCCAACACCTGCCAGACCTCGGTGGACCCCAGACCCCCACCCAGCCACCCACCCTTCTGCCCTTCACTTCTTTCTCCTTAACCTAAGACTTGGCTTGCCTTTCTCCTGCAATGCCCTTTTCCTCCTCTATGAAAAGAAAGGTAGGTCAACCTTACTTGGTAACAGCCTTTGCTGGTGCATGGACCCAAAAAACTCTCCTTCCCTTGTTGTATCGCTTGCAATTTTCTTTTAATAATGCTTTCCACTAATTCACACAGAAAGGATGTGATGTTCAGCTGACCTGCAACTGCCTGAACCTTTTGCAAAACTGGTAGTATGCTATCTCCTTCCCCGTCGTCAGGTACAAGGACCTACCTCAGGCAGGTGCTAGGTGGTCTTCACTCATGTTTTGAGAACATTTGGATGACTACCAACTGGACTGGATGATTTGCTTGTTTTCAGTTCGTCAGCAGAGTCTACATTCAATCTTCTTGCAGTGAGACAAGAGTAGCAAGAGAAGTATGCTGATCATCAGGACCAGTGTTAGGTATCCAAAAGATCCTCAAGAAATATATTGCATAATTGCACATGGCAGTTTATAAATAATGTCTCTGGGTATGTGTTTAAGAGGACAATCACCTAAAGATACTCCTATTTGTAAAAAAAAAGGATGCATGGACAAAGGAGAGGAGAGCGTGTGATTTCAGTGGGGGGGGCGGGGGCAGATGGCAGCAGGAGGTGAAGCTCATCTGGGCAAAACGGCAGCTCTCTTGCAGATGAGTGGCCACAGTGGTCAGCAAGTCCTCTGCACCTTTATTTCAGCGAACGAGTGCCCAGGAACAGCAGGACGGCTTCTCAGAAGTCTGAAACTCCAGCCCTTCTGGACTGCCTCTGCAAATGATCACTCTTTGATATATTTAATGCCAACAGGGCGAAGTGCAAAAACCTAAAGATAAAGAAGAGAATGCAGAGGAACTCCACAGTGGTGCAGTAAAGAACAACTAACAGCAGAAACAGAGGAAAAGGAGGTAAGAAAGCCAGGATTATACAGTGAAAGAGCATGATTAACAAGCTGAAGAATAGACTCTGGACAGGAAAGTAAAATTTGTTAAAATCAATCTAGCTTCTACTGAACGATGGAGCTGAAAAAAATCTTGGTGAGGAAAGAAATTTGTAATGTAATAAATTCAAACATATGAGAGTCATAACACATTTAAGCAATTTAGAAATAAATGAGAGAAACAGGATGATTAGCCAAAAAAGAGTCAAGAGAAGGGGTGGGGGTAGGTATGTGCATGTTTGTGCTTACACTGGAGAAATTAAAGCTGACTGAAGACTCATCTATGTTAAAATAAATACTGAAAATGTAGGAAGTAGAGAAATCTGTTTAAGGAAATGAGATCAAGAGCAAAACGTCTAGTTCTTTATGACAATATAGTAGAAAGTTAGTGTGGCACAGCAGTTAAGAGTTTTAGACCGGAACTTGGGAGGTCCAGGTTCTGGAGCTCAGTCAGCCATGAAGCTCAATAGGTTACTTCGGGCCAGTTATCTCAGTCTAGCCAACCTCACAAATGAACTGTGTAAACTGACTTGCGTTCCTCACAAGAGGAAGAAAAGGCAGGATATTGATGAAATAATAATCCAAAAACCTTCTACACAAGTGATGGTGGATTAGAGCAGGAGTGGAAAAAAGGAAGAAAAAAGGAGGAAGATGATGTTATTGTGGAAAATAAGAAGTAGGAAGCACTAAAAGAGCAAAATAGCAGCTGATTAACCATAAAAAAGAAACAAACACCTTAGGAGTATGAGTTGGAGGAAAAAGGGAAGAATGATGGCATAATAAAGGAAGGGGCTTCCACACAAGGTTTTTATTCAGCTTCGTGCACAGTATTTTACAGGGGTCCATACAACAGCATCTTCAATTTGTAGCCTTCTCTTGTTTTCCCACTATTCCAGTCTTTTTTCTTACCAGAAAAAAAATCTGCTAGAAAAAGACAAAATAACTACACAATATGTTTTGATTGGTAGCATTAGATTTTGGACTAGGAGCACCATGAAAATCAAATTGCAGGGAAAGGAGTGGAATACAAAGATACATGCATAAACTAATTTTGCTCATTAGCACTTGTGCCAAAAGCTAGTCAGTAGCCTGAGTGAGGGAGATCATGGCTGGAATGAAGGATGACAAGGAGGATCAAAGAATCAACTGCAGCTGGAAAAGCAGAATGAAGTACTCTAACAAGACATAGTGAGACTGAGCCAGGAGAAAGTAAAAGAGAACAAGGAATAAAAGCAGGATCAAATGCATGTAAATCCTGAGAGGAATTAACAATTAGGCAAATGAGAGATTAGTAACAGAGATGATAATCAGATCATGGAAAGGTAGTCTTAACAAGAATCAAGAGGTGATCCAGTGAAAGTTATTACATCTGTAATATGACCAGCAGACTCAGAAGTACAAGAAAGTTCAAATGGATAGAGAGCAGGAAATGTTTAATTTTCAGCAGTACTCAACTGATCAATGTGGATATTCAAATTAACCAACATAAAATCAGGCAAAACCTCAACAAGGGACAAAGAAAGAGTTCAAAATCAGATAAAAGACAGACCAAGAGCCTAAAGGATGATCGATTACCAGAAAAAGAATACTAGCAGGATAAGAGAGGCAAGAGAGATGCCAGGACTGGGAGTGGATAAGACCCATACCACCCCAAAGTGGGAGTGAGTGAGGAAAAAAAGACCAAGCAAGAAGGAGATCAGCAAACAGCCTATCAACTGAACAAAAGACCAAAATAACAGATAAACAATGAATAAAAGTTACTCATGTAGCAGGTCCCAGATGGACCAGGATTCAACAACCAGCAGAGGGTAAGGAAAATTAATTTCAATAAAGAATTTCTCAATCCATATCTGCTTTGATCAGACTGGCAATTCAACTGCAGATTGTTACAGTTGCATTAAAGTTTTAAGTATCTTAAGCAGGGATCAGCAATTTCTAGGTGCATGGGTTAATCAGTGACTCCCCCCCCCCCCCCCCCCGAGCAGGCCTTTCCAGAGAAAAGAGCTAATAGAGAAGCATTCTTAGAAACTTAGCACAGGTTGGTTACCAGCCCATGTAACTCATCAGACCTTACTATTAAATGAGTAAGACCACCCTCAATCCAGATCTCAACCTTACACACGGACCTTGTAATACTCTAGCCTGATTCTCAAATTCCTGACAATCTCTGAAGCGCTTAAGAGGTGGAAGCATTCTTTTTTTTTCCGGCTGTAAGGTTTTGAGAAGGTTTGCACAGTTAAATATTTACCTCATAGAGGTCTTACATGGAAATGCAAAGCAAGTTCTCTACGTATGCAACACTGGGTAAACCTAAATAAATATGATTAGTGCTGTCAATGTTGGAGACCATCCATATGTAAACTAGCAAGTTGACACATCATATAGACAAGACAAGGTTTTGGTCAGGAAGATATGCCCTGGACAGGGCTGCATTGCCCTGGAAGGACCTGGCCTTGGCGGCCAAGAATGCCAGCAGAGGATTTGGCCACTGTCGCATGCCGAATTCACCTTCATTCTGGATTGCTGCACTGGGCCTGACACGGAAAATATTCGGACGTTGCAACGAGTACGGAACACAACAGCCAGAGCAGGATACTTCTGGGCTGCACAGTTCCTGCTTCCTTTCTGGACTCAAATCAAAGGGATGGCTATCACTTTCAAAACTCTAAGTGGTTTGGGACCAGACTAACACTGCCTTACCCTGTATAATTTTGTCTAACTTAGTTGGAAGTCCTCGTTCACATTCCACTACCACTGGTAGCTCAGTTGATGAATACTTGAGCAGAATACCCTGAGTTGGGGCATTCAGACTCCCTGCTCTGCATAAAGAGCTTTGGTACTTTTCTTCCTTCCTTTTTTTAAAATAACCAAATATTTCCCCTTTTGGGTTCAATTTTGGTATTGGCTCCTTTGCTGCTATTTTTTTGGCTGCTGATATTGCAGTAAATTGTTTTCAGTTTTTGGAATAATAAATATGACTAACATTTTTGTTATTTCTTATGCTCCACTATACTCTTCAATACTTGATTTGTTAACTGTATTGCATGTCTTATTCTGTGGGATCACAGATATGCTTTATAGACAAATATAAATTATTATACTGCAATTATATCCCACCCTTTCGCCCTCTTGCAAGCAACTCAAGGTAGTTTACACAGTTCTCCATTTTAATCCAAACAAAAACCACCCTGTGAGGTAGATTAGGCTGAGAATCTGTGCCTGGCCTGAAGTCTTATAAATGTTTCCACTGCTACACCGAGACAAACTTTTAACCACTCATAAATATGTAAAAAATTCTTACCCCACCTTCCACAACAGCACACAAGTCAGCTTCATTCAAGGGGTTACAGATGTGAGTGCAGATACCTAGCAATACTGTCTAAGTAAAATGCTAGAAAAAGTGTGACTGCGAGGACATTTCATTTAACAAGCCTACAGTTTACGCATTGAATAATCCAAAGTGACCTTTCACAATTTAGGTCAGCTGTTAGTCTCAAACTGAGCTGTTTTCCTTCACTTAAACCTTGGGAAACTGTTATGGGGTGGGGGTGGGGGTGGGTATTCTGGAAGCAAAGCAATTTATGCCTAAACTAGCTTGTCACCTGCGATCCTCAAGGCAGCCTGGTTCCTAATTGAGCCCTAACTAAGTCTTCTGCCATCTTTGCAAAGCTAGTAAATGGTGCAATAAAGGAGAAAATTGCAATGAGGCGGCTTATTTGCTCCCAGCATGCCTGACTTTCCTGATTGAGCACCAAATACTGAAACTGTGCTTATATAATTAAGCGCTTTCCATAAATTAAAGATAAGCAATGCCAATGGCCAATTTCATAAATGCAAAGACAGCAGCATTTTTGTAGTTTACACAGCAAGAAGCCTTCGATTCATTCACATAGTGACCTAAATAAAGGCCGAGACTCTTGCTTCCGCCTGGTCACCGTGGCATCCAGTGATCTGAGCTCCTGGGAATGTTAGGTTTTTCTCCTCCAGCACTTGACCAAGTACATATGTTTCCTGGGAACATAAGTGAAAGTGTCTGCTTGCCCAGTAATTTCTTGTATTAGTCACAAGAGATCTAAATCTATTTTCTGGGGCAAGTTTACAAGACCAACAAATGAAGGCCACCAAATCGAGAGAGGTGCTCATCTCCAAACAACCATAGCCAAAGGCAAGGAAATACTACAGTCCGTATCTTGCTTTTCTTAACAGCTCCAATAAAATGTGTAGTTATTAATCCCATATTGCAGATAAGAAATGAAAGTCAACAAGACATGATCTGCCCACGGCAAAGCAGTGTTGCTCTGCTTGAGTTGTGCTTTGAATCCTATTACTTGCATTGGTCTTAAAATAAATTTTAACTTTGCAGGATCTACTCTGTAATTGTATGATGTATGCATGGTCAATTGAATCAGATTAGAATATATGAGCAATAATCCTAGTGCAAGGAAAGAAGATAAAACTATAAAGACTGGCCTTGCTTGGGACAAAATCATCAAGGCTAGGCAGCTTTTAACTCTTGTATAAATATCAGATAAACAGCTAATGGCCAAAGTGAAGTTTTATGATCAAGTAGGGGAAAAAGGAGCTTTGTTTTGCTAATTCGTTAGTGCATGTTAGCCTTAAGAACACAAGGAAAGCTGTGCTGGATCAGACCAATGGTCCATTCAGTCCACCAAGGTAACAAACCAGCTGCCCACAGACTCTCTTAAGCAGCATGGGGGCAAGACATCTGCCCACCCAAGCTCCCCAGCAGCTGGCATATGTAGGCATATGCCACTTTGTGGTGTGAACTACTTCCTTTTATCGGTATGGACCCCAAAGACCAGCCTACCAAGGAACAAGGTGGACTGGCAAATGCCTCAACCTCCTTCCCTCTCCCTCTGACAAGACACAGTCAGTCAAAAATCGGCCATCGAGCTATTTTGCCATGTGAGAGGATCGTGGAGGCAACCTTTGTGCCTGTGCCCCTCTAGGCCTTAAGAGAATTTTCACAATTCTCTGAATTCGAGGCGTTATGGGCATCACCATAGAATTGTGCCTGAAGGGCTGTATCCAATGATGTGTTCCCCTTTCATTCTAGCCCCACATCGCAAGTCTTTCCTGAGGACCCCCAAGACTCAGATGTTTTATGGTGGTCACCAAGGGCTGCAACACCGAGGTGAGGTCCCGCTGTGCAAGCATCCATGTGATCATGCCTCACTGGATGGAATCCAAAGGCTCTTGAGAGCCATCCCATGCTACAAATCCCAGATGTAGAAAGCTAACATGTTTGAAAAGAGATTCGGCCTGATGATTTGATGTTTTTCTATGGGAAAAGATGGTAGTCTGCAGTGGAGATAAAAGCCGGTGTGATGTGGTGGTTGGAGTGTTGAACTGGGACTCTAGAGATGCTGATTTCAATCCCAACTCAGCAGTGAAGCTCATGGGGTGACTCTGGGGTGACTGTTAAGAAATGTGCATCCTCTGACAACACACTTGAATCCCTGTTTCTTATTCTATGTGGGAAATAATGCCAGAATTTTGTAGGCTTTATTCTATCTGCTGTAAAATCCCACTGCAATGGGTTTCACTGAAATGCATTTCCAGGGAGAAGATAAATAGCATCAGTGGATCTGACCAAAAAGCCATCCCATATGTTTAACTGTGGACAGATTCCCCTGAGAAGCTTTCAAGCCAGGTAGGAGTGAGAGAGCTATTATAGATTGCTCCTTCACAGCATGTGAAAATTGGAGAAATGCATCACTTAAGAGTTACTGCTTTCTGTATCCTGCTTTCTTACAATATATACATATCCTATTATTGTAACTCTTAATAATTGAGTGCACTACCAAATATGCCACTGACTTTTGAAAACCAATCTGGAAGAATGCTAGTAACAACAAAGTAAATTGACCACAGTGTAAATATAAACTTGCAAGTTCTACAAATAAAGAACTCATTTGTGTTTTAGGGTTTAACTATAAGGTGGTTCATATTACTTTACACTTCATTAAAAAAATCACATATGTTGTCTTGCTGGTTAAAGGGGAAGGGTTTTATTTTATTTTTTTACCCAAGTTCATTAGATGGCTATTTAGTCTATGTGCATAAATGCTTGCTGACATTTCAAAGCAGAAGATAGCAAGACTAATTTCTTTGACAGAAGCATATTAAAACTTCCCTACATTCATGAGATGGCCTTCTGATCACCAGACCCTATATATAACTACTATGCATCTAAAAGGTCTCTAAGTTTAGGAATAAAGTTATGTAAATAACTAGCCCCAGAGTAGCCCCAGAGGACAAAACTGACAAGATCCTGCCAAGTCATTATACTAGATGATTAAGGAAAACATGGTATATTTGTATTTAGCTGTGGGAGCCATCTTAGAAGAGAAGCTAAAGGTATTTCAGGCAGAGGACAATTTTTTACTGAATCATTAGCAGACAGCAAATGGTAAAGGCTGCCTAGGCACGAAGCTAAAACTTGATCCTGTTTAGAGGAAGCCTGATTGCAGGAAGAAGTTAACGCCTCCACTTGTCCAGAGTTGCCCTTGGTAGGCTTCTCCCATGACAGCTGGTCAACTCTCACCTCCTCCGAATCAGGTTTCCTTGCCTGCCTAGCAAGTAGGGATGCTAACATTCTTGCCCTAACTGCAAATCTGAGGGCATCTTTCCTGAATGAACCAGGTGGCTGTTAGGACTTCTGGGATGAGCACAGGGCATATGTTATGAAAAGTGGCAGTGCCAGAACTAAGGAGAGAATGCCGGACAAGGCCAGAGACTGGAACATTGATAGATGCAAGGGGTGAAACTGTACATTTCACACTCCTGTAGAATTTTTCCCCTGAAATTTTACCTACAGCACAAACCTTTTGAAGCATCTTGAGAAATCGTGACGTTACCTTTAAGATGACCCAAAAAACAAACCAACAGATGCAACTACTAACTACACTGTGTGTTTTCTGCCACACATGTCAGCTAGATGACTGATTAGCAGATCATTCTGCTCTTTAGAGATCTTATTATCTGTCCAGAAATGTAGGTTAAAGCAGAACTGCAAGACTGCAAGATTTTTTGATGTTATGATTCTGCATTTTGGGAAGAAAAATGATATAAAATACAGAAGTGAAAAAGGCTTTCTCATAAGCCTTATAGAATCAGCTGCTAAACAGGAAGCAGTGACCTGGATCAGAAGTGGAAAGCTGTGGAATAAGGGGAACTGAAGCTTTTGCACATGGGAATGCAGACAAATCCCAGGTAACTAACTTCACATGAAAAAGCACTGTGAACAGCAATTTATATGTAGAAAAGAAAATCCGTTCACAAAAGTTTGATGAGAATACACAATTGTCCTCCTAAAGAACTTAAATCATGTGCTTAATTGCTACTTTGATGCAGAAAGGAAACTGAACAATTCAGAAAAGCATATAATGTGTTGCTAGCTCAAACTAACGGCTATAACTCTCAAGCTATTGTTCCAAAGTACATTCAGTTTCTCATCATTTTATACCTTTAATTCATGTACCCCCATACATTATATAGAGGCTACAACCCTGATAGGGGAAACTCCTGTCTGCATTCTCTCCTTTTTAAGGAAAGAAAAAGTGGTAGTAAAAGCAGCTTACTTTTGTAAAATAAGCTGCCACACATGCTTATTAACTGGGCTCAGTCAAACAACAGCCTTATAGAGGGAAAGTGCCCCAAACATCAGCCTCTTCCCATGGCAGGAAGTCCACCCAGCAGTAGCTGGCCAATGCCAGAGTAAACTGAATCTTCTATGTTTGTCTAATTACCCCTTTTCCTTTTGGCTGCCTTTGCATTTCATACCACTCAGTTTTCCTTGTACAGGAAGTTGGGGCCTCATGTTTAATCCAGCATACTGAAGTCCTGCTTGGTTAAGAGCTACCAACATTTTTAAAAAGCTAAACAAGAACACCAGACTCTTACTAATGCAAGCACACAAACATATATATTGAGTTAGAGCCAGGCCAATGTGAGGAGTTAGATAAATTGCCAGCTGATTTCAATAGAGCCTAAGTTAACTACCTTTACTAGATCAAATCCATTATCTGTGAATACCAACAAAAATAATCAGATTTTAGCAGGAAGAAAATAAGGTAGTTCCATTCAGTACTGTTATCGCAACTTCTGACTGGAAGTTAGGTGCCTCCAGGTAAAAATATAAAACAAGAAGGCTAAACATTCTCTTCTGTATGCTATGGACTGAGCACATTTTACTATTTAAAGTGGGCACAGGAACAATTATCCTCAAAAATACCTAGTTAGATTGCATTTGTATCTACTTTCTGCATTGCACATCCAACTCCATGTGGCAATTTCACTGCTTCAGGGGAATAGGACAGTGCTTCAGTTTTACACTCAAAGATGGGTTAGGAAATCCCATTTTTCCATCGTTGTAGCCATAGTACAACCACCTCCTTTCTTTATTTTGAGATTGCCAACACTTCTTTTTTTCATGTTTGCTACACACAAGGCTTACTTTTCATTTACCAGATATTTTCAGTCAGTTTGTAGAAGCATGGTAACTATACATGATTTTGAAGCCCAATTCAGTTCCTTACACCAATTTTATTTCTTCCTTGAAGTTAACATAGCATAAATCTTCTGCAGTCCTTTTATTAAAACCATCAGCGTGCCCACAGCACATCCCAACTTATGGAACAACCTCCCAACAGTAGTTTGCCTGACATGTTCTTTACAATCTTTTCAGTGCCAGGAGAAACCAACTTTATTTTCCAGATATTTTAATAAATAATTTTATTTTAATTGGATTTAAATCTCAGAATGTTTTAGACTTTAATTTGTATTTAACTCTCAGGTTACTGTTTAAACTCTCAGCTGTATATTGCTATATTGTAATAGTTTGTGTTTCTGTAATGTCTGTTTATTATTGGTTGACTGTTGTATTAAGTATATTGTTATTGCCACTTACTGTTTTGACTTTTTATGTCCTGTAATCCACTTAGAGCATCCTGCTGGACTATTGATTAGTGGAATATAAATTTAATAATAAATAAAATCCCATCAGCATGCCCACTACACACAGAAACATGGTTCCTGTATTGCCTTCAAGGTTGTATTTGCTAGCATAAGCATTATATTAAAGGGCTTCCAGGAGTATTCAGTGCTATTGCTGATGTAGCACTAGTTTAAGCACTCCCTAGCCACAATGCCAGTCACATATGCTGACACAACCAATGCTTTGGGGAAAACCTGTCATGCTAGCAAATGCTACAGGCATTGCAGTGCCAGCTCTTGGTCAATGGCATAAGCTGAGCAGCAACACTGGATAGTGCTCACTATTTAATATGATAGAGAAGTGGGATATTCACAGCAGTACCTGTTTTTTAAAAATATGAGATGAGTCTAATATACCGTATTTTTTGCTCTATAAGACACACTCCCCCCCCCAAAAGTAAGGGGAAATGTCTATGCATCTTATAGAGCGAATGTGTGTGTGCAGTAAGTCTGTCAGATGTGCAGCCCATGCAGAAGTGATGGGGAATGTGCCTGTGATTATGTGCCCAGTTGATTCAGAATATTTTTTTTCTTGTTTTCCTCCTCTAAAAACTAGGTGCGTCTTATGGTCAGGCGCGTCTTATAGAGCGAAAAATACGGTAAGTAACTGAGCCCAAAAAAATCTGGCAACTATGAACAAAGCTTGAGATTGTATTTTCGCAGTGCATCTTAACAAAAAAGAAAGGTTTGAAGGAGACCAGTGATCTGAAACTGTTCTGGTGATGATGATGGTGATGATGATGATTACATTCAGAAAGAATGTAGCAGTTACTGCACAGCCTCTGGAGGATCCAAATTCCCACCTAATTTGTAACAGGAATTGACTTCGTAGTACTGCTAATTCCAGAAGCTGTTTTACTGCTTGTAAAAATCCTCATTTTGGATGCTGTCCTACAAAGGCAACGTAAGTTATAAAGCACAGGAAATATACTAAACCTCCTTTACTGACCCATAAATTGGAGTCTGTGCCCATGATGGAAAGCATCCTCTTTGGAACAGATAGGCAACCTTATTAATGACTAAGGTAAATATAAAGAAACAGAAAATTCAAATCTGGACAGCATATCAGGCTAATAGAAGAAACACAAGGGTTCAGAGCTGGGACCTATTACAGGAACACGGAATGAGGTAGATATTTGGAACCGAAATTTGCATCGAGCAAAACAGACAAGTGAAATGTGGATCACTGACAGCAACAGCGAAGGCAAGAAGCAACTGCAGTTGCCTGTGTGAAGATCAGAAGGACTACCAGGGGAGAAACAAGAAAGGGGTTCTTCAGCAAGGGGCAGCTGTACTAAGAAAGTCAACTAAGCCTAAACAGCTTAGGGTTTTGGTTCAGTCCTAAAGTTCTTTTGACAATGTGTTAATTATCTCCTAGGATAAAAAGAGTCACAATGCTTAAAGATTAGTACTGGGTAGAACATACAAGCTGACATGGGGGTTGCATCTTCATTCCTACGCCCTGAACAAGCCCTTTTATGTTGGTACATATTGAAGTTATTCTGACTAGGAAACATTTACACCATAATCCCATGTGCCTAGGCTCTTCCCACGCACCACTGAACTGGAACATTGCCATCTCGCTTCTACCCTTTTAGAACTTAGCATTTTCCATCTGCAGAAGTGGAGGGGAAATTAGCTTGATAAATTGATGCTCCTTATAGGAATCACAATGTGAGAATTAAAACCTGGGCAGAACGGGGCACTTGAAGACGCTCCCCGCCTGGTAAACCCATATTTAAATTGTTATCTAAAGCAAGACACTGTATATCCTGAAAAGCCACCAGCATTTCAGCATAGTTTCTAACAATGGCAAAGAAAGTTAGATGGGTTCTTGCTTGCGTTGCTATGCCAGAAAAAATTACTTCCAATTACACTGTCCCCCTCCTCAACTCAGTGCAACCGAGTGACTCAGTGAGGCACTACCACTTAGAGCTATTCTGAAGAATGGCTAGCAGAGAATTCTGTCTCGTTTTAGCTGTTATGATATGGGTGTGAGGGATTACACATGCACACTGTGGTATCACCACCCAATACTTTGGCTGCCATCTTAAATACACGTAAGTTCACAGCAGTGATTAGTCCATACACTGCAGCATTTGGAAGGATCTCAAGTCCACACTTGTTTGGCCTTGATGGCACTTGAAGCAGATGGTCCTGATCAACGTAATGCTCACAGAACATGCTCATGAAGGTCACCTGACAGGCTGAAAGATTACACTGTCCATGTAGAACGTTTTAAGCTCAGTCTCCACCATCACCACACGATGAGACTCCACCAGTCTCCATATCATCACTGGGGAATACCATAGAGAACAGGCAGGAATCATGGTAGGTGAACCTCGGCTACATGAACATCCGGAGCTGCCGAACCCTGGGTCAGACCACCAGCAGTGGCTCTCCAGGGATTCAGGCAGGATTTCTTCCAGCTCTTCCCATGGATGCTATGGATTGGCCTTGGGACATTCTGTATGCAAAACGTGCTCTGCCCCTTGTACACTGATTACTCATCTGAGTCCAGAGGTGGCATCTCCTTTTTATCTACCTGCCAACTGTACCCACCTCACCTTGGTACACAGGCAGAAAAATACATATGCTTGTACTAGCATGTTTAATGCCCCTTCCCACTGGTTCAAGTGTTGGACTGGGGACCTGGGAGTTCTAGTCTCCACTCAGTCATCAATCTCACTGACTCTGGGCCACTCACAGACTCTCAGTCTAACCTATCTCACAGGGTTGCTCACCTAAGTAACTGCCATTAGGAAAAACAACACATGCAAGAAATTTAAAAGCAGGACATGTATAGAACAGTCAATATCCCAATATATCTCAATTGTTGTATTCGAATTGTCGTATCATATCCCAAAACATTCCAACTGCTTCAGAAAACTAGCAGGAGAAGATATGGATGGGAGATACTAATGAGGGAAGAGTGGCCCAACCAATCATCCTATCAGGCAGAAAGACGTTAGTGTGCACATGCTACAGCCAGATTTGGAAATCAATGGGGCTTGGGCTCACTGCACCTTTTACTTAGAATCTAAGTATCAAATGTGTCCTTAAGATGATTGAAAAATACCTTTCCTAACACAGGTGTGTATACTTTTGAAAAATTACCTTCCTAGCCAAGTGCTGACAAGGCAAATACCCTTTTGGACCAAGTTTTACTTCCCTATTGCAGCTGCAGTGTCCTTCATTTTTATTACTGCAATACCAACGAATCTACAAACACCCTACCCTGGTCCTTGCTTCCCCGAACTGCAATGTGGCGCTCACTTTATCAAAGGACAAGAAAACGAGTAACTCCCAGTATTACGTAGAATTTCCATTTTTTAAAGAATCAGATACCTTCACTCATTTTTTGAGGTTACAAAGTAACAAAACTTTAACCTTTCTGCAAGATGTCTTATCTGTAAGTTTTAAACTGATTGCAGTAATTGCAGTGGATAACTACCACAACAGTAATGAGTGTTTTGGCAACACAGGAGTTATCATTATGATATCTTGTCCAACCCAAGTCAAATGTTTCTTTTCACTGGCAATTTGGCTAACTAAGGGCAACACAAACAGTTAACATCTGCCGCAGTCCAGCTTACATTTTAAGCAGCATTTATGAATATAATAAAAATAAGCATCCATTCAAAGTATTTCCAAGCCATTAACCTGTAAATCAGCAATGCGTACCATCATTTCCTGCAGAGGCAAAGGTCATAAGAGGTGCACTGTTAATAGAGCAGTAATGATTCTGTCAATGAAAGCTCTCCCCAAGGTTTCTAACCAAGCAAAAGGACTGAGAGAAGGCATGGAATATGCAAAGTACATGCCATGAGGTCATTTTCTGGTCAGAGCTCCAGAGCAGCACTGTTTAGAAAATGCAGGTGGCAGAGTGGGAGGGAAAAGATGGTTAATAGAGATGCAAACTAGAAACTTTATGCATCAAACAATTTTGTGAGAAAGACCAGACCTTAAAGGCACTTACACAGTAACAAAAGTAACTTGAAATCCAGTTAGAGATGGGATTCTTACACATGATCTTTTAACTTATCATTGTTAGAGCAACATAGTTCAAATTTTTTTCTGGACATTTAACATGCAACATTAACGTGGCTGGACAGACTGCTGGCACATGCATTACATTTCCCATCTCTCCTTTTGAAATCAGTGTAGGTTTAATCAGTAGGTGCCTTCTGGCAAAGTGCCAAGCTTCACTATGCCACTGCAGCAATTAATATTTTTATTTATTTCCTCTCTTTACCACCCTGCAGCTGATGCTACAATTTTCAACAAATGGAGTAGACAGTTGGTAGGTGCACAGCCATAGCAGACCTCAGGATCTGAGGTGGACAGGAAAGATGCACTCCAAATTTTGCCCAACACTTTGGCAAACTGCAAGCCAGAAACAATGTGATATCCCATTCAGCACTCCAAAACTTGGGCTTATAAGAATGGCACTGAATTAAAGGTTACGTTGTAATGAACAATAACAAATCAGAGTACTCATGCTCATCCCTGATCAAACAGATAGCTGTTAATACCTACACAGCCACTTTGTAAAACAAATCCTCCGATGTTATTGCATGTACTTTGGTTCTGAAGCCCTGGATTTGAAGACTGCAAGAGCACTACTGCAGAAAAGAAGACAGAGCAGCCTTCCCCAACCTGGTGGCCTTCAGAGCGCAACTCCCAGAATTCCCACCCAGCAGGTCCACTGACTGGGAATTCTGGGTGTTGCAGTCCAAACGTATCTGGAAGGCACAAGCTTGGGGGCGGCCGAGATAGAGAGCAAAAGATAGAGAATGGCAAGGTACTTTGCTAATCTTTACATTGTTTCCGTGGTAAGATGGCATCTTCTCATCGCGCACTTGTGCACGGTGTTCCCATACGCCATGATCCTACATGAACTCATAGGCTCTAAAGCAGCTAATCTCAACAAGTTATGGAAAACTGCTTAAAGCATTAACATGTATATGTAACTCCAACATAAGGGTTACCACAAGCTTTAAACAAATGATTTTTCAACTAAAATGCAGGCTCCTTTAACAGCATGATTTTGTATGCATGTAATACTTTGCTTTGAAGTATTTTTATGTTGCAATCCTATACCCATTTCCCTGGGAATAAGCCCACAGGACTTCATGGGGCTTACTTCTGAGCAGATGTGTACAGGATTGTCTCAAATGTCAGAAAAAGACTTAAACCTTAGGTCATGTATATATACCAACACACTTGCATGTGAAATAAGGTAGGGAAAAAATCCGTTTATGCTAAATTTTATTTATTTATTTATTTATTTATTTAAAACACTTCTATGCTGCCCCCATCGCAACAAAGCCTTGGGGCGGCTCACAACATAAATTTGCAACTTAAATTTTGCACACCAAAAGCGGCTTCAACATGACCAATATCCTTATACTGACATTTCCATGGAGGAAGAAGCTTGCAAACTATACAGGTTTATTCGACTGTAGCCTGAATTGTTTTCTTTTTATGAAGGCAAGCAATCCATGTATGCAATTTATCATGTTAAAAGCAGCCTTTAAACTGGCCACTACCTAGTCCTTGTCCCTTAATCCCATTAGCTGGAGCTCTCCTAAGGGGATTCCCTGCTACTTGATTAAGAACAACCCCCTCTATTACTGATGGAAGAAGAACATACATCCAGACAAAATGGATCAAACCAGATGACTTATTCACATATTTTTAAAGCCTTACTATTCTCCAAAGTACACAACTCAACCTGCATGTGGAAAAAAACATTCCCTAAACTAAGGCTGAAATAGCAGCAACAGCAATTGTGCAGCTGACAGCCTCTCTCCAAGTGATGTGGATTCTACAGGCTTGGAGACTATTTTTTTAAAAATTGTATGCACTTTGATGCAAATTTAATAGAAAATAAATAAAATTATTAACAACCAAAAATGAGCATTTCTCCAATAGACTAAATCATGGAAATATGAATGTTGGGTACATTTCCATATTTTGTTACATACAGTTTCAGTTAGACTTTGCACAACTCAGAATTTGTGCAAATCTTTATGAATGTATGTGCATAAAATCCAGTTCTGTCAATGAGTGGACAATGGGATGAAAGATGACTGACAATCTGTTCTTTTGCTCTGTTCTTTTACTGTAATTAATTTTTAATACTTCACTGAGTTTATGCCATATTTTACTTTTTTGGGGTAGCATGTTAATATAAGTAATAATTAAAATATAGTTCAGCTTAAAATATAGCCAAACTTGTTTGTCAAACCTTGGCTTCAAGCCAGAGAATAAATGGATGAAGTTAATTTACACTGCAGTTTACCATCTCTGGACCCTGCTAGTTTTTTTTCTGCTAAAAGGCCTAAGAAAACAACTTGAGTATTTTGTGGCTTAATAGCCATTAGTACATTTTCAACACAACCACAGATAATTGTGAATTAGATATGGGATTTGGGAAAAAACAACTGATACTCATCAAGAGACAACCGATTCTGAACTAACCGTCTTCTAAAGTCCGTCAAAGCAATTTCAGGATTTGACGCCTATAAGATTTCTAACACTGTTCAGCAATGGATAATTTACTTGGAAAGAAATGATGGAACATAAGTCCACACATCTTTAGTTCTGCACTATTTTTCCAAATGAGAGCACAGGAGCATGAACTATGTCCATTTGCACAGCACACTGACCCTTGTTCCAGATATGAAGATGCTCCCAGGCTGCACAGAATCATGCACCGTAGTTACACTGAATCTTATCCCCACTTGCATTTTAAGATTTTCAAATCTTATATCAGTTTTAATATATACATTTCTGAAGCAAGCTCAGCAAGTTTATCCATGTATGCGATACCATATGTAACTGGCAAACGACTGGGAGGGCGTTGAGGGAGTAATCTTCCTGTCCATTGCAACAACTATTCATAATATGAATAAGTGGCATATGCAAATTTTCCAAGCTGCAAACATATATTTGCTGCTTTGAATACATACACAGTAATGTTAAAGATACCAGAGACTTCCTAGAGCATTGTCTGTATCCACATCCTCACTACTACACAGAGGCCATAGATGAAAGGTCTTTAATGGTCTTTACCATACAATTCAGGTCCACTCTACAAGTTACCTAGTCCAAGAGGTAATTCTTCACAATGATTCTTCAAGTCCCATTTTAATGTGTAGCATCACTTGTCACACACAAGTTCTAAAGATCAGGGGAAAGTTTCCATGATGATGGATAATGCAGTGTATACCATTTTCTACATGACAAGCTGTGTAATATACTATCACAGGGTATGGAGTCCTAACAGTATTAAGTATCAGACCAAAAATATAAATAAAAAATAAAAAGCAGGGGGACCTTTTCAGTGCTAAACGTGCAATCATTCTAATTCGACTCAAGTTATGAAGCTGAAGCAAACGCCTCTGCCACAAGGGTGAGGATGGCACTGAAGATTTACTGAATGGGCTCGAAGTCATGAACTTCATGAGCAGCATCAAACTCTACTTTAAAAAGCAGGGCTTCAAAAATAATGTAAAGGTTGCCCTTGGTACTCCTTAGACAGACGACAGGAATGGGGCGATTTTTCATCTGGTCCTTCCTCAAAAGTATTAGATCTTACTAAAATCCACACATTTCTTCAAAAATAGAATAAAAATGAGCACAAGAATTAAAACAATCAAATGTGGAAGAATGCAAAACTAACAGATTCATTCATCCAGGAAGACAACTTTTGAGTGTTTAGTTCTTAAAAGTTGGATAATTTCTCATAAACAGAATGAAAAGGACTTGAGATTTAAACAGTTGCATGTAGAAGTAAAACTGAGAAATTTGTTCATCCATAAAAGTGCCATCTAAACATCCAGCAATAAAGACATTATACTGAATAATATAATGTGAAACATACCACTAATATATATAAAAAATCTCTGGCAATTAATTTGGGACATTAAATCATCAAAACATACATATAAAAGTGGAGACCACCCAAAAGAGATGCCACATACTATTTTCAGAAATACTAACTACATCCATAAAAAGGTAGTTCATATCAAAGCTGTTAGCTATTTAATTATCATCAATCCAAAAGTCTATTAAGCCTGATGAACATTAATGGTGTCAGTACTACAGGCGCCATATTATTTCAATCCCACCCACAACCCCTGTCTCTCAAACACTTCTTCCCTCTTATGACCTGCAAAGCAGCACAGCTTTGGTGACTTTTCTGCACAGTTCATTGGGGGGGGGGGGTACTTGGTAGCTTTGACCTGTCAGATTTAACCCTTGAGGAACACAGAGCCACGATGGAACCTGGCTTTCCCTTTTCCGCAACAGTTTCTAAAGGGGCTAGCTCATAGTGGTTCTGCTTGTCTGGTTCTTGAGAATGAAGCAGAGAGAATTATGGGAGGCTCTCTTTAGCCCACTTTTAAACACATGCTTGAAAAAGGCTTAGAAAAGGGGAAAAGATGAACATATAATTGAAAACAGAGACAGAATAAAATCCTCAAAAGGATCAGTAACAGCAATGAATCTGTATGTTGCCTATTACTATGAATAGTTACTGAGAAGATATTGAAAACCACCTGTACCATTTCACAGGTTTCATCCAATATCAACACTGTAAATATTCAAGTTACTGTTATATAATAAGAAGCCCATGTTCTACTGATGAGTATTTGCCTGTGCGTGCCATCTCAACTACACAATGATTATATAATATCAGCTTGTAAGCAAATAACTCATTTGAAGATCTAGCATACAATCACTCCAGCAACTAAGGTTACAATTTACCAACCTTGAATAGTGGAAAACCAAAGAGACATTTACACAGTAGGCTTAATGTTCTACATTGCAAATATTAATCTGAACTGAGTGCAGCCTAGAAGGAAAAGCACATTCATTTAACTTTAAGCATTTCTCATCAGTGATTAAGCGTACCATCACTGTTCTTACTGAATGCAAACTAAAGCTATGCACCACGTATCTACAAGCAGTATTCAAATGAGTAATTAAAAAAGTTTTTGCACAACCTTTACTTCCATTAACCAAAGTCTGCCAAACCAACACTGAAAATCTGGGAGGAAATGTTCTATTTGTGCATTTCACGCAGAACTTGTTGGCCACTGTGTGAAAAGAATGCTGCACATCATCATCATCATCATCATCATCATCCATTCCCAGTCTGATCCAGCTGGGCTCTTCTCATATTCCTTGTAGTTTACTCATATTTTTACCCTTGTAATATGTCATTTTAATGTTCTTGTATTTTAGGTACAATATGAAGAGATCTCCAAACAAGTCAACAATGTTAATGGCTTTTCACAGTTCAATACTGATTTGAAGCACTACCACATTTCTAATTATGCTCTGAAAATCTCCTTAATTACCCCAGGATGTCACAACTTCAGCTCATTTGTATTTCTCTCACTCATGTTTGAAGGTTTCATTCAAACAGTTTGCAATGCCTCTGCTAGCTCACTCAAGAAAGGCTTCTCTTCCCTAGCTGGCTACTCCTTAATTTATAAGGCCCTGTCCTTCTAACATTTAAATAGAGAACTGACCATCCCTTTCAGATAGGTCACACGTGACAGCAAGGTGACAAGTCAACAACAGACTGATTTATGTATAAGTTGTTAGTTGCGGGGGGGGGGTCAAACACATGGCCTGTGGGCCATATGGAGCCCCCAGGCCTTGCTCTGCAGCCCTCTTGCTGCTCAGAATGGCTCCCCCTTCCCCCAGGTCTGGGTCCCATCAGTGGCACAGGCACTACTGCAGTGAGCTCCCATGAAGCCATCGTCCCATCCTGCTCTTTTCCAGAGGCTCAGGAAGAGAGTGGGTTGGGCTGGCAGCCTCACAAGAGCTCACCCCAGCATGCCCCGCTGGTCAGCAGAAGCAGGCAGAGCATGCTGGGGAAAATTTGTCAGTTCAGGTACAAGAGGCTCAACATGCCAATTTCAAGAAGGAAGGCTGGGCCGCAGGGGGGGGGGCGTCAAGGGAGGGTTTCTGGGCAGGAAAAACGGGAGAAAGGGACGGGCCATTCCAGAGAAGCGGTCATTGTGCTTGGGCTGTGTTCAGAGAAGGAGCTGTTTGCAGAGAGTTCTGTTTCATGCAATGAGTCCTTTAATTTATGATACGGAAATGCGTGGGCCCCCAGGTTCTGTGTTGAAGTCCTCATGCAGCCCATGAGATATGAAAAATTGGACCACCATGTGCAAGAGGAAGTTTCTAAAGTCAGGATAATATAGCAAGTTCTGGGAAGACAACCCTTCAAAAGAATTATACTTATATTGAGCTAATTATAACTTTCAACAGCTGAAGCTCATTTTGACATCAACATAAATGCACAAGTTAATTGAGTAACAATGAATCAAATAAGACAAAATCATTATTCAATCAAATAATGAATCAAATACACAAAACAAGCTAACTTTATGACTTTCCTTAATAGGAACAAAATAGTGGCATCTTGATGTTTACAGATGTTAAAAGCCTATAATAGCAAAAGGATGTAATTTATATGAAGTGGTTTTGATTAATGAAACAGAAAAAGCAATACTGTAGTAAGAGTATATGACTTGATCATTTAGACACAATTTCTTCAGATGAAGAGAGGCTGCAATCTTAAATGCACTGACATTATTCAGTTTCTGTCCCACTCCCTCCCAATGACTTGAAAAAGGGAATGACAGTTTAAGAAAATGTACAACAGACATAAAACTAAAATTAAAAATTGCTTACTATGCTGGACTAAATTTATTTATTTATTTATTTATTTAGAACATTTCTTTGCTGCCCCATTTGCAAAAAGCCTCGGGGCGGCTTACAAAATTCACTTTTTCTACTGATGAAATTGTCACTATGTCCTATTTCACAGCTGGCTCAACATGTGAATCATCTGATTATTCATGGGCTAAACAACCTAGTGTTTCAGATTCGCACATCACACTCAACCTGAAACCCATCCTATTGCAGGTTGTTACTTAAAAGCCGAAGCAAGGAGAACATGAGCAGCAGTTGTATGCTCTCGCTCCATCTTGTGCATGGGAAATTGTGGGTTAATTAATCCGCGATTTGCTGTTTCCCAGGAGACACCAGTCTTTATGTGCATGCTAGAAAAGCCATCCACATCCATGTGTGTTGGACTAAACACTGTTCCATGTGAAGTCTGGGGGCTCAGAAATGTTGGCCTGGACTATCTAGCCACTAACTAGCCACTAACTGCCACCCCCACCACAATCCTCAGCATGTGAAAATAGCCATGGATCTTATCTAATTTGCACTAAGGTTTAGAGAAGGTAAGAAAGTTTCTCCTCCCTCTCCAGTGTAAATGAGAATTCTGTGAGGGGACCTACAGACTGATAGCATCTTGCTCATCACAACCAGAACATTTCTGCTTGGTGAGCAGGTGTGACAGTACCTGCTTATTATTCAACAGGAGCAGGGGTCCACATTTCAGCTATCCTGCCACAGCCAGTGTTTAATCACGTTCTGAAAGGTGGTAAGGCAAACCCAAAACTTCCTCTCTTGCTTGTCAGCAATTGTCCCTGCACTTGTTCTGAGTTTTGGAGGGCCAAATGCTATGGCAGGGAATGTCCACTCCAGAAAGCCAGAGAAGTATGGCTAATCCATTTTGGCAGCAGAAGCAAATGGCCTGGACCAAGGTGACCTTGGTCACCTACTGCAGGCACCAGTCTCTCACTCGGCGTCAGAAAGGACGGTTCATTACCAAACTAAGCCCTGTTCTCTTCCCCAGCTCCAAAATCTTACCACCCTTAAGCAGAAGCAAGCTCCATTGAAGATAATGGGTCTCCTTAGTGAACATACATAGGACTAATCCAAAGGAAAGGAGCACTACTCTGACAATCAAAAATTTGGTTTGGTTACTAAGGCAACCCAAACTTTGCAGTTTGGCTAGTAATCTCCAATTGCATAACACAGGACAGTCTTGGTGGGTGAGATAAACTCCTGTATTTCTATACGCCAAACATGTCTGAGCGTGATTTGGAATAGCAGCATACAAAATTGACAGTGGTCATTCCGTTTCACATCATGGCCATCCATACACTTTTGGGACGCTTTCAAGAAGGGTGTGAAAGAAACAGCCCACTCCTGCTTTCCTCCATCATCAGAAATTTGATAAAGAAGGTATCAAGTCTCCACCCTTCCGGGTTTTCAATTAAATCCCCCTCACAGCAAATTAAAGACAGGTTGGACACTCACTGATGTTTACATTTTTGACCACTGTTCAGCTAGTTCATAGAAATGCTTCCATACAACATCAATGAGAAATACTAGGTTCCCTATGTCCAGTGCAAACATGAGCGTTATCAGGCACAATTACAAGATTGCATGCTTCTTCCCTACCAGTCCCTCAATTCATGCAGGCCTCCAGCCTTAACCTGGGTTAATATTAACCAGGGTTGGCTAACAAAGGTCTAACCTCAGTTAAGAGGGAATCATGTTGGCATCAATGGTATGTTAAGTAACCCTTAACCCTGGTTAAGAAAGGCGTGGATTAATAAGCACTTACATAGGGTGCTCCTTCTTTAGCATGGTTAAAAAGAGATGGGGATCAATAAGTCCACACCACCCCCAGTACAGATAAGTGTCATCTGTACCATTCCAGTCCACTTGCAAACTGGTAAGAACCTGTTTTACCTGCCTTTCCCAGCAGATATTCTACTATAAAAATAGCCAGAAAATTCTCAAATTCTCTTGTGCTAGAAGTATTTATGAGTGAGACATGGTTTATGTTCCAAACACAACAAAACCCCTACACAACTCTATTCTATAAGATGAAGACCACACCTTCTGCAATCTGTAGTCCTTTATATTAAAAGAGTCCATAAAACTACCATAATGAAGACCATGGCTCACTATGTCAAGAAGGAGAGCCAAATCCAACATGGAAGAAAAAAATTACCTACGGCTTTTTGTCTACATAATGATTGTTTTGTTTCTCCTTTTTATATTATTAATATAAAAGGATTCTAAAGGGAGAGGGGAAGTCACAGAACTAAAGAGGGGACAGAAACTACATCAGGATTGTTCAGCCATCAATACATAGAATATTGTCCATTAAACCACATGATCCCAGAACAAACAAGCAGATAACTGGAGAAAACAAGGTGCACTATGACATTACACAAAGCTACAACAAATCGAGCAACATTTTTCATATAAGGAAAAAATAAATAAATCTGCAACCACTAGAAAGTGTATAATCTTTATTCTTTTGTGGTAAATACGATTTGTACCACCAGATTTGAATCACAGCCTCTATTTTCACAGAAAAGCCATTATTTCATAACTTCACTCATTCACAGAGAACAATCTCTGCTCATGTTTTATAGGGCTAGGACATCCTTTACATCTTAAGTTTTGATCTGTTAGCCTTGGTTCAAACCTTCCTTCTGCGGATGGAAAAGTAACTGCAATCGTCTGTCCTGGCTTTTGTACTGGGACACACTGACGGCAGGTTGTGACTATTTTGGGTAGGAGCTTCATAGCCATGCCAGTATGCCTTACCAGGCGGCTTTGCCTTACCCATTTCAGATGCCAAATAGCCAATCATTTCCAATTACTGATTCCACAAAGATTCT
Source organism: Varanus komodoensis (assembly GCF_004798865.1). Classification (NCBI taxonomy): domain Eukaryota; kingdom Metazoa; phylum Chordata; class Lepidosauria; order Squamata; family Varanidae; genus Varanus; species Varanus komodoensis. The sequence goes on along the minus strand of NW_025335440.1, from coordinate 8,775,449 downwards.
TCAACCATTTTGAAGAGGAAACTCAAAAGTTCTTCCGTGACCAAACGTCAAAGATCTTAAAATCATCTTTGTAAGTTCAGTAAAGGTCTCCCTTCGGAGAGCTTGGACCTAGCCCAAGCTCTGGCTGGCAGAGCAACAACAAGGTTACAAGAGATGCATGCACTCAACACAAACTGGGAATTGAAACAAATGCAGGCAGAGGTAGAAATCCATTTCAATAGCTGTTGCTATGTTTTGAGTTACTGCTGGATTCAAGTTAAGCAAATTATAACTGAAAAGAGCTTCAAGTTGCTACATCAGACTTCCCCAAACTAGCCCCTCTAGGGCTGGACTACAACTCTCATCATCCCAACTGGTATGGCCATGCTGGTTGGGCATTATGGGTGTTGTAGTCTAATAGATCTGGCTGGCATCAGGTTGAGGTTCTGCTACACTATCCATCAACTTCAGCCTGGAAAACTAAATACGCCAACCACCATAAGGTTATAATAGGATCATTAGATCATTTATCTACAAGTGTAGGCAACCATTGCAATGCTGTCATGAACCCAATAGAGAACAGCTTCTCACCTTTATCCTGAGAGCAAGACAGGATTTCTTCCTCTTTGGGGTTAGTCACCTGGGTGATAATGGACGGGTTGTCCATGGAAACAGAGTGCGTTTTCACCTGGTTATTTCCCTCCCAGAGGCAGGTTCGGTGTGCGTTTATGGGATTCTTTTTATTTGTTTTCCTTTTAGGAAATCAATAGGCGGATTTATATGTGGAAAAAATAACTCCTCCAGGAATGAAGCCAAGCCACAAAAAAAAAAAAGGAAAAAAAAAAGAAAGAAAGAAATTGTAGTAGAAGGCAGCAGGCATACAGGTCTCTTCTGTAGTTCTTCAAAGAAGAGAGGGAGTTTAAAAAAAAATTGGGGGGAGACTCAAATCCGAAAAGCCTACCGCACCAAAAGCAAAATTGTACACCACTCCGAATAAGAAAATAAACCTAGTGCCGCTCCAAATCTCTATGCCAGGCACAAAAATACCCGCCTGAACAGCCACCTCAGAAAAGCTTTAAAAAGACAGGCAGGGGAGAAAGCCCTGACTGACCATCACAACCCACAAAAACAGCACCCCAATTCCTCCGACGTCTCCTAAATGGCTACCCACCCCAGGCTGCCCTGAGCTGATGATCCCCTTAAAAAACCTGCCCCCACCAAATCTGCTCCCCCAAACCTCATCCAGAGCTGTCCACACATCACCCTCCCCAGGGGATACCCCTGGTCTAGCATGGTCCCCCTCCCCAAAGGACCCCTCTTCGAGGATTAGCCCTGAAGTTATCTACCCTCTGAATGGGCCCTCGCGCCAGAAAAAGCCAGCTTCCCCACCGGGGGGATCCCAACTCCCCTTCCTGTCACCTCCCCGGGCGATTCCTGGCACTTGGCCCCCTCCCCTCACCCTACATGCCCCCTCCCACTGCGCTGGCCCTCCCCACCGGCTCCCTCGGGATTATCTCATCCCTCTCCCCGCCCCCTCCTTCCTCCTCCTCCTCCTCCTCCTCGCCTCCTTCCCCGCGTCAGCTCTGAGGGGGGAGCCCGAGGCAGGACGAGGCTGGGGGAAGGGGGGAAGGAGGAGGAGGAGGAGGAAGAGGAGGCGCGGCGCCCGGGCTCCGTGCTGCGCCACAGCCGCCGCCGCCGCCGCCGCCGCCGCAGCCTCCCTCAGCCAGCCAGCCAGCCGCCCGCCCGCCTGTCACCGCCAGTCCCAGGCGCCGCCTCCGCCGCGCCGCCGCCCGCGCCGCGCCCTCCTCCGCCGCCGCCCCCTCTCCCCTCAGCGCGCCAGCTGCGCCCGCCGCCCGCCCCTCAGCCCCGCGCGCGCCGCCGAGGACGAGGAGGAAGAGGAGGAGGAGGAAGAGGAAGGCGCCGCCGCAGCCGCCGCCGCCTCGGGCCACAACATGGAGGCATGGCGCGCCCGCCCGCCCGCGCGCCGCTCCGCCAACCCGGCCGCGCGGTAAACAACGGGGCGGGGCCACCGCGCCTCGCGCCCGTCCATCACGCGGGGGGCGGGGCCTCGCGGCCTGGCCGAGGCGGGGCAAGTCAGGCCGAAGGGAAAGGGGCGGTGTTAGGAGAGGGGCCGGCTGCCTGTGGCTCCGCCTTCCTCCCCGTGAGTGGCGGGCGCGGGCAGCCGAGGGCTTTAAGGGGGCGCGACGCGGGCGTGCGGGGAGCGAGGCGGTTCCTTGCGTGGGTGCCCTGTGACGCCCCCACTTCCCCCTCCCTTCCTGTTCGCTCCGTTGGCATGTTAAATTAAACGGGTGTTTCTGAGCATGTACAGAGTGCATCGCTCTTTTCCCTCCACGTTTTACTCTCTGCCCCCCCTTTAGTTGTATAGATGCATCAGCTGCGCTGGAAGATGCATTTAAAATGTGCAGCTCAACAGTGTAGAGCGCGCGGGAAAGTCTCAGCCTGGTTCGGGAACTGCCTCGGGCTCTGAAAAGCAAAAGCGGCACATCTGGGCCTCTGCGAAACGCATCCCTCCTTCGAGAGGCAGCTTTATTGCAGCCGCAGAACGGGGGAAGAAAAAAGCGCGTTTGAGCATGTGCGCGATGGCGGTGCAACAGCTAGAGAGGCGTCGCTCACAGCCCTGTCGAAGCAGGTGGGACGGGGGGGGGCAAGTAAGACAAAAATAAAACCAGGCTTGCACGCGCCCCCCTCCCAAGTGCCTCGAAACTGCTTAGTGCCGCGATTCCTTCGCGGATCTGTCCGTGCCTTTTGTATTTTGCAGCAGGCAAGGCTGGCTGGGGGGCATACGGATCTCCATGCACGGATACGACCTGTCCCCACCACCCACCTTTACATAGAGTCGTTGGGCTCAGGGAGGGCCGCGCCCGAGCCCTCCTCAGCCCGGCTCGCTCTGGACGTATGTGTGGGACGACAGCTCCCATCACGCCCTGGGATGACGGGACTTGTCGTCCAACGCGCCCGGAGAGGCTCGAAGCGGAGCAGGTCCTGGGGTCAAGCGGAGCGAAGTGCTCGTAGACAGCGGGGCTCCCCGAGGGACGCCGCTCCCCATCGCGGTCCGCCGGGTTACGCGCCTCTCGCTTCGGCCCACACCGCGGGGGTGGTAAGAAAGAGCAGGAGGGGTTCCTGCCTCTTGCAAGGCCTGGAGAAAACGGACCGGGAGCGGGGTTGGTCCTCGCCCAAGAGCATGCAAAATCCCGGAACTTGCATCTCCAAACCTGCCTCGATCGCTCTCTTTCTCTCCATGATCCATCGATTTGGGGACTGGAGGAGGAATTGGTTTTTTTGCTTTTGCGGATCTACGCACAAAAATACCGAGTTTTGCATGTGGGGTGGCAATGAGTCGTCTTTCGGAGATCCCTTTGTAAAGGTGAAATTTTTAAAAATCGTAACTAGCTTCCTTACCGCAACACCCCAATGTTTATCTCTGCTGGGATATGAAGTAGGATAAAATATTTTGGAATGCTGTCTTGTAAACCAGGCCCGCAAGCCCTATATTATTTATTTATTTAAAGCTGGTCTATCCAGCCCTTCACCTTGTCTCCGGGTGGTAATACAATAAAACAAATAAGATACAGCATCCAGATGATAATAAAATCAATCTTGGGCTGAAACACCCAGTTTCAGATATATATTTTTTTGGGGGGGGGAGGCGCATTCCAGTGTTGGGGGCCTGAAAAGAAAGAAGGAGCAGCTAGACTTACTAAAAGTAAAAGCCTATATCAGTGCAAAGCCTTTGGTGTCGCCTATTTGAGAGGCCTTTCAACCTGTCAGAAGCCAGAAAGGCTGCGTGCACAAAGGGCTGGGACAGTGGAGGGAAGGATCATGGTTTTGGGAATCTTTGGCACCCCTTCTATAAGCACTTACCTGGAGTAAGTCCGGTTACGCTTAGGTGTGCATAAGGCTTGCATAGTTAACCATCTTATCTGAATCATTAGCAGCTTGTCCTCTGCGTGTCTACTCAAAAGTAAATCCCATTCCGTTCAATGGGACTTCTTCCATGGGACAACTTCTCAGTTAAGTATGCATAGGATGATGATCCTAATTCACAATTCATTGGTAACATTTCAATTTCGGGTTGCCTCCCAGTGAAAGACATTTTAATTTTAGCTGATTCAATGAATGTATGGATCTACTTTGCATGCAGGTAAAGCAGTATTTCTGAAGTTTGAAAAACCCACAGGCTTGCTTTAAGATGATAAGATGATTTCATATCAAGAGCAGTCTAGAAAGGGCACCCCTTCCTAGATTAGGCCCTTCTAAGATTGTTTCCCATCTGCTATTTTTAGGAATGCTTGTATTAAATGTAATACATTACATTTTTTTTACTAATTTCAGTTGAAATCAGTAGAACTTACACTTGCATAGCCTTCCCAAATTAATCCAACCGACTGCTTAAATGCTATATCCTTATTTAAATGTATTTGCCTACCATTCAGAATAAAGTATAAGCATGTTTTTGAAGAAACTGAAGGAAGAAAGTGAAAACTTTTTAAACCTGCCACATTGCTAGAAGGAAAGCCGAGGTTTATTCTTCCTCTCTTTGGCTATCTAGGAGAATGTAGGATAATTTCTATGTAGACCAGCAGAGTTCAAAGATTTCAAACAAGCTCAGCTTTCATTAGCATTGTGACAGTTCTCACTGTCACATACTGACGTTGATTTTCAAGCAAGCACTATTAGCTTCAATGGCAGGACAGAAATGATGGAATGGGAGGATTAAAATGCTAGACATGCCTTCAAAATACACAACTTTTGCACACACCCCCAAGTGTGTTCTGAGATATTATCTAAAAATGAAGACACCTGCGATTTTGCCGGAGAAAAGGCGCTTCTTTATTATTCTCCGGGCAATATCTGTGGCTTGTCCAGGTGCATCTTTTGTCATCTGTCACCTGAGTGTCTCTCACTCAAGATTAATGCAAAGCCATACGACAGATTACTTTTTCTCTGTCATAGCTTAGAATGAGCATTCGTGCCGCAAAGCTTCCTCGCTTTCTCCTGCATGTTGTTGTGGGTATTCCCACATACACTTTAGTAATGGTGAAACCCCACACCAAAAAAATCTTCATAGAATCTCATGTGTAATCGCATCCTAAAGGCACATGTGCTGAAATGGATCTGCAATTGTGTCTAGCAAACCTACCCCCCCCCACACACACACACATGCCTCACTGCGCATCGATCCACAATGCAAAAAGTCCACAGGTCATTACCACACAAGAGATGGAGACATGTCCCTCTTCTTTCAGCCTAGGCCTTCCCACCCTCAGCATTCTCCAGACAGAGAATTTATCAAGTATGAAGCCACTAGTCCTGATGGCTATGTGCTACTTCCTGCTGGTTCCAGATGGGGAATGCTGGGAATTGGAAGACTTTTCTTTTGACTGCATAGGATTGTACCCCAAATAAGTCTCTGACATCCCTGATCCGGCCCCATCTTGAGCAACAAGGCTTTGCAAATCAAAATGGTTGCCCTCCTCACATTTGTCACTAATTTGCAATACATGATTATAGCTGGCCCTTTGAAATCCTCTAATTTCCCTTCGATCATATATATTGACACAGCACACCTGTTTAATCAAGAGACTAAATATCTTTACTCGTGCCAACCTGGTGCAAAGGGTGTCAAGGTTGCCTGGGGTTTGGTTTCCTTTAGGAAGAAGTCACCAGATGCTTACTGGCATTTTTTTAATACTTGAGAGTATTGATAAACATAGGAAAAATCGTGCTGGATCAAACTAAAGGCCTTCTAGTCTGGCGTGTTCTTTGCTACAAAGGCCAACAAACAAACCCATGAGCAGGGCAAGATTCCAACAGCACCCCTCCTGCTCACATTTCTCAGTGACCCATGCACACAAGCACATCACCTCTGACCCTGGAGGGAGCACGTAGCCACCAGGACTAGTAGCTTGATACTTCATAAAATTGTCCAACCCCCTTTTAAAGGCATCCAAGTTGGTGGCCATCACTTCATCCTGTGGAAGTGAATGTGATAGTTTTAACTATCCATTGTGTGGAGAAGCCCTTCCTTTAATTTGTCTGGAATCTTATACCCATCAGCTTCATTAGATAATCCACTGGCGTCTAATATTCCTCCATTCCACGGATTTCCTCTCTCCCCCCCACACACACTTCCAAGACTTCTCAGAGGCCAAGCATGGAGTGGTCTCAGTCCCCCATCTGGCTGAGCCATTGCAGCACCCAGTGGAAGCAGTGTGCTGGGTCAGGGCCGCTGCTGATCATGGTGGAGCCACCAATAACCCTCACTGCAGTTCCCAAGGTCTATTTGTAAGTCAGGGGGAGGGCTGGCAGCCTTCCTGCTCCCCTGCCCCACTGAGAAGTGTGGGGCGGGGGAATGTTAGTCCTCCCGCAGTTCGAGGGGGCAGTGTCTGTGGCTGTGCCCAGTTGTGTTGATGGACATAGCAGGGGCCCCATACTAAGCAGCCGTGCAGGATGCCCTTTTAAGCCGGCCTGGGTTTTAAGTGTTGTGTGAACCTGCTCACTATGTCAAAACCTCTGCTAAAATGCACACACCAGCACTGAAAGACTTCAAGGAATGGACTTGTTTCAGGATAGGAAGGAAAGCTGGAGACCCAGTAGTCCCTGTTTAGCATCTGTCCCCACCAGGGTTTCTTCTTCCGGCACGCAGCCATGTGCAAATCTCTTGTTTAGATACTATTTAATAAAAGAAGCACCTGGTTCATACAGGAGGCCTCAGAGAAACTCAGAAGCCGCCGGCTGTTTGTGCAGCTCCGGCTTTCCGACTGTCAGCCAAAGACTTTCATTCGCAGCCACATTGTCTGTGTTGGTCTTTGGTGCCCCCAGAAAAAAGCGCACGCTGTCAGTTTTCTGCATGCTAGATGGCCATTCTTTGATGCAGGGGCATGTCAAAAATGAAAATAAATACATCTGAAAAGCAGGAAGAAAAGAGATGCATTTGTTGTGCCTTGTTTTCAGTGCTTCCCTCTGCCTTGAGCAGTTCTCCAAAGGTACCTGCTGTAACGGACACTTGTGGCTTGCGTTCCCAGACTCTCCCAGCCTGTTTTAGCAGTCGGGAAGCCAGCCCTGATGGTCCTGTCTCAGCTTGCTTCCCGGTGCCGCAGGATACCTTCGTACCTGGTTGCAGTGCTCCTTGCCTTGAACCTTCCTTCTTCTTTCCGGAGGAAATGAGCCGCTTTTAGGCAGACGTGGGCAAAGCGGAGGAGGCGATGTCACACGCTCGCCACGGAAATGGCCTGGGTGTCTGAAAGGGTTTGCCACGCTGCTGCGGTGCAAGGTTTGGAACGGCTTTTGAAGGCTAGGCCTGGCCCAGAAGATTTGCAGGGTGCAACACGTAATGGACGGCAAGTGTCAGTTTTGGTTAATCTTTGTTTCCTTTTGTAAGGTGGAGGGGAGAGGGAAAGAAAGGGAACGTTTGCTTTACCTGCAGAGGCCCCAGATAAAGTGCAAAAGATTTCCCACCTAACGCCCAGAGGCACTGTTCCTAAGCAGCATCGACTGGTCTTTCTCAACCATGTGCTCTTCAGGGACTACAACAGTCATCATCCCCAGCTAATGGATGAATACCAGTTTTGCTTTCTCCTGCATTCACTTTTTAAAATGTTCTTTTTTAAAATGTTCGATAAATTCTTATGCGGAAAGGAAATTCCTACCCATCTGCCCTGGCAAAATTCAAGAGGTACAGTGATTGGCAGATTTAGAGTAGAGCAAAAGCAGCCCATTTATTTATTTATTTAATTTAGAAAATTTCTATGCCGCCCCATTCGCCGGAGCCTCGTTTAGTTCCGAGGGCTGGATTGCCTCGCGTGCTGCCCATGGCCCAATCCGGATGTGTGCGGTTCAGAAAGGGACTCGGCTGGGGTTTGCATCACGTGCCCAAACCAATTTGGAGAATTCACATTTTTAAGCGTGCTATTGGTAGGGGAGCGATTTCCCTATCCGGGAACAAGCTGTGGACCTTTTCCGTGTGGCAAAAGACAAGCCAAGAGACAGGTATGAAGGGCAATACATAACTGAGTGTCTGACCCTGCTGCATCCGGGACCAACATTCCTCTTAATCTCCTGCCCAGGACTTTGAATGCTGTTGAGTGTTCAGGTTAGCTATTAGGTGACTGTGATCGGGAGAGGCGCTCGGCCGGCTGGCACGCCGAGTGCTGATTCCTCCTTCCCTGGCTGCACATGCCTGGCATGTTAGCCCCACCCCTTTGTCTTTGGCCCCACCCACCACTGGCAGGCAGCTGCCAGGAGCGTTTCCAAAATCAGATTCAGTCCTCAAGCAGAGAAAGGTTCAGCATCCTTGGAGGAGGCACATCAACTCTGCCGCAGCTATTAAATCACCCGCTTCTGCCGCTGTTTATCGCTTTGTCCAATTCAAAGTGGTGGAGAAATTACCCCTGGCTGCTCTTGCGATCCACTTTTTGCTTTCCCAGTGAGTGCCAATTTGAGGGAGGATTTTAGTCACAAAATGTTCTTCGGTATGAAGTTACGGTTATGGCAGCTCTTCTTTTTACAAGGTGTCCGTGCCAGTAACGCGAGCCATCAAGATCCAATTGTCATTTCGAGGCAGAAGCGGGCAGGAAAGCTCTTTATGACCACAGAGATGAGATGATCAGGGAGGAGGAAGATATGAATTGCAAGTCCACAGCCCAAGCTCATCAGAGGGCAGAAATACTTGTGCTGGGATCTAACAGGCAGGGTGGAATGAGAACAATCGGGAACCTGGCCGCACCTTGATTACGTTTGACTGCGCTGATTGATGTTAGTCCAGCAATCTCTTGCTTCTGATGGTGCTGGCCCTCAGGGCCTTAATTTCCACAGAATGACAGCTGATGCACAAAATTACTCTGTTCAGGACTGGCCACTTTATGGAGCTGCCAGGAGCAAAAGAACCAGTGGGGTAGTGGAGCTGAGGGTCACGGGAGCGAAGCCCTGGGACTGAAGTGCTTTGCTAGCAGGGAGGCTGTTTCCGCTGCCACCCCCTTCTGCCTGCCTGTTTCTGTGTTCTTCGCTGCAGTCCTCACCCACCATAACTGCTAGGAAACAGGGTCTTCCCAGATACAATATACACTTGTACGCTCTTCCTGCTGCGGTGCAGATTTTGGCAGCTGTCTTGATCTTAAACAGGCGGTAAAACAGTCCTGGAGTATCTGGCACATGGCACAGAGGGCTGATAAGGAAATGTTTTGGAGGACACAAGACTAGGAAGCAGACCAAGGTCAGGAACAAGCAGGAAAGCCAGAACATGTATGTATGACTGTATGTATGTATGTATGTATGTATTTATAAAAATGTGTATACTGTTCAGCTCAGCTGTTCTGGCTCCCTGAACAGTTTACGCTCAATGAAACATAAAACACTCAAGATATTAAAACAAATTTGCAATCAGTAAAGCATTCCAATTAAACAATAAGTAAAGCTAAACAAAACGATTTACAACATAGTTAAACAGATTAATAAATACAAAACCCTAATAAAAACCAATAAAAGCAAGAACCAAAGCAGAAAATAAAACAAATTGAAGACTTGGAGTAGATAGTAAAAACATATCGCTTAACCATTAAAATGCTGAGTGAATAGAAATGTTTTTGCCTGGCACTGGAATATATTCACCATCAGCACCAGGCATACTTCTCTGGGGAGCAAATTCCATAAATAAGGTGCTGCTACTGAAAAGGCCCTTCCCCAAGTAGCTGCCCTCTTTGTATTCTTTAAAGGTGGCTCCCAGAGAAGGACGTCTGAAGATAGTCTTAAGTCATGGGTGAGTACATTTAGGGCTTATATGTTAATACAAGCACCTCGAAGCAGGCCTGGGCCACAGTGCAGTAGAAGCAATATATGGGTTTCATCTGCCAGTCCCTGTAAGCAGACATGTTGCTCTATTTTGTACCAATTGCAACTTCTGGACTGTTTTCAAGGGCAGCCCCATGTAAAGCGCATTACAGTAGTCAAGTCGAGAGGTTACCAGGGCGTGGATTACTCTTGCCACTTTCTGTCTGTTGCCAGAAAATGAAAGTGCTTGGCAAACAGTGTGGGAATCACAGAGCTACCGCCATTTTAGGGTGTCCTTTATTTGGAGGGCGGTCCATGCCAAATCCAGTTTCAAGGTAAGGAAGCATACGGGGGGGGGGGGAGAGGACCCTTGAAATTGCGCACCTGGAAGAAGCAGGTAGATAGACAATGGCTCCAGGTATGGTGCCTTCCTTGCTACAGTGAGATGTTTGGTCCTTCCCTTTAAGGTACAGTCCTCTTTTTTAACTTTGCACACATGACTATCAATGAACACATGCAAACTGTATGCAGATTGAATCATAGAATAGTAGAGTTGGAAGGGGCCATGAAGGTCATCCAGTCCAACCCCCTGCTGTTGCAGGACACCAAGTTACACCATCCCACTCGGATGGCTGCCCAGTTTCCTTCTGAATGTCTCCAGGGTGGGAGAGCCCCCCACCTCTCCAGGCAGCTGGTTCCACTGTCCTATTGCTCTGGCAGTGAGGAAGCTTTTCCTGATGTCCAGCCTGAATCTGGGTTGTCGCAACTTGACTTGATTATTCCGTGTCCTGCACTCCGGCATCAGCAGGAAGAGATCTTGACTGCCCTCTTTGTGGCAGCCTTTGGGGTACTTCTAGAGGGATCTCATGTCCCCCCTCAGTCTTCTTAAGGCTGAACATGCCCAGTTCTCTCAGTCTCTCCTCACAGGGCAGTGACTCCAAACCCTGAATCATTTTTGTTGCCCTCCGCTGGACCCTTTCTAATTTAGCTGCATCTTTCTTAAATCTTTGTGCCCAGAATTGGACACAATATTCCAGGTAAGGACTGACAAGTGAGGAGCACAGAGGAACTCCTCTGTATTCCTCACCAGTGTCCTCTCTTGGCGTGATACATATCCTTTTATAATATATGCTAAGTGGCTACTCCAATTTTATGATCAGGTTTTGCGGGGTGGCTATTTAGTTGCCCACCCTGCAATATTACATCTTCCAAAAGATCTGCTAAAATGGTCCCTCCACACATATACATGAGAAATATGTCTAAGCAAGTTTGGGGAATGCTGAGTTTTGCAAAAGTACTAGAAAAATCTTTAGGAAAAATACCCTTAAGGGTTGGGGGCAAGAATAGCCCTGTCCAGCCTGACGCCAAAATCCTGACTGGTGATGGAAGAGAGACCCCAAAAGGAGGGGGCAGAACGAAGTTCTTACATCACTGCAACATTTTGTTCTATATATGGCTTTTTCTCTTCAATTGTAGTCTTCTATGTGCCAATTTGTTTTTATCTTTTTTTTTTTTAAGTGGGGAGTGTTTATATATGGAATTTCCCCCAGCTGCATCTTGGTGGCACACCCTTAGAAAGATTTAATTTAGAAATACATACATACATGTTTGGGCCAGATTATAGATAAGAATGGTGTACCTGTAGTCTCTGGAGGGGTGAAAGATACGGATTCTTTTTCTTTCTGAACAGACTGTCCATTAGCCGATCCGAAATAGAAGTGATGAATGAGACCTGGGTATGGAAAGCTGCCGGACAGCTTCCAGGATTATAAGTGTACACAAAACAACCGGGGTGTATATCACGCTGCAGACCTGTTTTTGTGGTGCCGGAGAATGAGACAACACGGAGCTTAACAGACTGCCTATTGACAAAAGAGTCACACTGATGCATTGTTCTGGAGTGAATGAGGAAATCTGCACATGTTGATTTTTGCCAACCACATCCTAGGGGGAGCAAATTCCAGCCGGGTTGAAGGCAGAGTTCTTGCTAGCATTCCCTGAGGTACTTTTCCCATGGAGCCAGTTGGAAACGAGGGCTGGCTCACCCCCTGCGCTCAAGCAGGTCTCGTTCCAAACCAAGGGTGCCACGGAGGCCGTGTTTGGAGGGTCACCGTGCTCGGAAGTTTGGATTTGCCGGGCCATGGGTGTGACCTGCCATCCTTTCAGGATTCCCCGTCCCCTCCAGGTAGCTGCAGCCCTCATGTTAGCTAGGGGGAGGATAGCTCTCCCCAGAAATAATGCAAGGCTGGTGCTATTCTTTTTTTTTAAGGAAATTTTATTAAAATTTTAATACTAAAAACATCAATCATCACATACATTGGACTTACTGGGTCAGCCCCCTACTACATATCTTTTAACATTCTATGATCATATTCAAATCCATTTATAATAACTTGAAAACATCTTTAGATCCAAACCAAGTCTCGTTTCTTCAGCCAATAAAAAAAGATGTTCCAGATTTGATAGAAGTCACTATCTTCTTTCTCTTTCATCAGTAAAATCAGTCCATCCATTTCTTACAAAGTCCTGCTTCTCTTAACCAATATTAAAGGAAAGAATCTCCAAGTTGGATGAAAGTCAATATCTTCTTTCTTCTTCAATGATAGATTCAGTCTAAACATGGCTGGGTGCTATTCTTGCTGTAATGCAAAATATCTGGGGCCTGGTTCCACCTTAAATGGACCACGAAGACCCCTTTTTAAAAGACCTGCTCCTGGTGAAGATAGAAAGGTTAGAACAGCAGGGGGCAGTGCCCAAGATGGCATGCCCCATCTATACTGGGAATGATCTTGTTTGTTTCCAGTAGAGAGGCTCCCTGGAATCAGACCCTGCCCTTTATTTTAGTGCCCGCTCTTCCAGATAGGAGTCCAGGAAGCCAGGACAAGGGAATTGGATGGATTTCCCTCCCAGCCGGATTTTTGCTTTCCAGCCCTACCTACAAATCATCATTTCCAACCCAAATCCCCTTCTTGGCCTCTCGATTAATGGTTCCTGATGCAGCAGAATTTGGAGCAGAACTTTCCCCCCTGGGTCCATCGTACCCTTTGGCTCTTGTGCACTCAGACAATCACAAACTCTGGATTTGATGGTCTTAGCCCCCCGCTCTTTTTATTCAATCAACTTCACCTAAGCCCTGCTGCATTTGAACCCTCCAAACCTTGTTGCTTCAATGGAAAGGGGCGTGAAGGTCTGCTAGGGTGGCCCCTTGCATATATCCAAGAGGGCAAGAGCCACCCAAAAGAGGGTGAAATTGGACATTGATGTGCACTGAATTTGCATATACTGATCGGTTGCCTTCGTTTGAACAGAATGCTGGACCTGATGGCCTAGTCCAGTCTGATCCAGTATGGCTTTGCTTTAGTTCTACAAAGAATTAATGTAACTTCCATAAGAATGAAATGCATCTCACCATAGCTGGGAGGGCTCTGACCAGGTGACCTGCTTCTACCTACTATTGGACCTACCTGTTATTGTCTGCTGGCCAGGTACTCATTCTCAGGGGCAATTTCAAGCTGCCTCCCCTTCTGCTTTTTTATTTCTCAACTGAGCTTGGACTACACGGTCCTTCAAATGGAAGATTGTCTTCTGCTGGTCCGTCAAATAGACAAATGTCCTCTAGAGGGTACAGAGGGACCCTGACTTCTGCCCGTAGGTCTTTCTCTGAGGGGACCGCTGCTCCAGGGCTTCACAAGCATCCCCTAGGGGTAGCACAAAATGTTACACCCTTCCACTTCTGGCACTTTGTTTTCCTCTTTGCAGTGGGAGGTCCAAGAGCTGCGTGAACTTTGCTCATTAGTGCTGAAAGCTTCAAACCAGACTTTATTTTTGAGTGGCGTGATAAAAGAAAGAGTTGGGGTTGGTATATTTATGAAAGTTCTTATTTCTCATCTCCCAGCCATCTGAAAGACTCCAAGTTCTAACGATTCATTATAAATCAGCATAAATTGCCTTTGACTTGTGTAACAGTTGAATATGTACTTTGGGCTGGGGGAACAGAAAAGGGCTGGGACTCTATGGATTATCACAGGCAGCACTTTGGCATATAAGCTTGTCAAGCAGCAGAATAGATTTTAATGAGTTGGTGCTTTTTATCTCTTGTTCTTATGTTGTTCCTTGTGTTTTTGATTTGTTTTAACGCATATTTTATTTAAGATGGTTCTGCATGTACATATTATTGTTAGCTGTGTTGATCAGCTCCTTTTGGTGCTGCAAAATGTGAAAGAAAACAAACAAGCAAAGATGATACAATGGCTCTACAGCCGAGAAAGGGCCAAAGAATGCGGATTTCAAGCTCTTTGACATTAATTGGGAGTAGCTGCTGGCAAGGTATCCTCGTAATGCGCCCACACTGCAAAATATTGCCTTAGGTTTTAAGCTGTCTGTCTGTGGTTTTCTCCAGGACAGCTCTGCTCAACTGAGTGCTCTTCAGGTATTTTGGACTACAACTCTCAACATTCTGAGCCAAAAACGATTAAGTCCAAGACTTGAGGTCAACAATATTATCAGTTTTGAGTGGCACCTGATTTGTGAATTTGAGGAACTGTCCACCTCAGTTTTATCCAAACAGATGCCCCCAGATCTCTTGGATGACAACCTCTATCATCCCCAGCCAACTTCTGGAGGGCTCCAGGCTGGGGAAGGCTGGTCTACACCAAGGGTGGGAGAAAGGCAGATCTCCAGGTGTTCTGGACTTTCAGCTCCCAGCAGACCCAATGAACATGGCCAATGGTCAGGGGTGCTGAGAGACAACTTCTGGAGGTCTACTGTTGGCTCACATCTGGCACATTAAATTGCTTCATGTGTGGGCTGCCTTCGTAAGCTCTTGTCTTCTCCAAAAGGGAGAATGAACCATGGTAACTCTTCTGACCCAACCCAAGGGCTAGAAAGAAAAAATGGCCTGGATCAGTCCAGTGGCGAACTGGGAGGAGTTATTTTCTTTCCCTTTTGTGGGGAGATAGTAATGACTTAATGCCAAAACATTTTCCTAGGAAGGTGAGCGGGCTTATAATTTTCTATTTTCCCCTTTTAAAAAAGCTGTTATTAAAGCTGCTGGCTTTCTCGGAAGTCTTGTGGAGGCAGCCATGGCAATGTTGCTCCAACAGCAGAATCCTTCCTTGCTCATCAGGAGAGGGGAATCGTGCCCATGGAAGGAAGCCCAGTCCTGAAGGCGGCAGCCCAGAAACAGCATAGTCTGTGATCTTGGGAGCCGGGCAGGATTCCCCTCTCCTGATGAGAAGAGTCGGTAGGAAATTAAGTGCAGGGGGAGCCCTCAAGAGGAGTCCAGACAGATGTACAACTTCCCTTGCTTGGAACTGGCAGGTTCACAAATGCTCTTCATCGAGCCGCTCGTATGCTGGTGTCGCAACGTTTGCCTTTCTGCCTCTGGGGTGTCGTGTCTTGCAAGGTGTGTGCCGGAGCATCCTGCTGGGGAAAGAAATGGCCACCTGGCTGCAGGCATCACTACATGGTAATTTGCATGGTGACATATTCAGAACCTCGCCAAGCGGCGAATGGTTTCTAATGTACCTTGGCTCATGAACTCAATCCGTTCCACGACTCTGGTTGCAACCCAAATTGGTTGTGAGCCAAGTCAAATTTCCCCATAAGGTTCAGTGTAAATAAGGTTAATCTGTTCTGCAATTTTTTTTTTAAATCACAGGGAAGATGGGCACGATCGCAGGCGCACTTGGGGGGGGGGAGACGAGTGCGATCACGGCCATCTCCCCACCCCTGAGCACGATCGTGGCCATCTCCCCCACCCCACAGCACGACCGGATCATGCCCATGCAGGGAAGAAGGGCTTGATTGCGATCGTCACCCCATGCAGAGCTTGTGACCTGAGTCAAAATTTTAATGAAACTTCTGCTCGCGACCCGATTTGGTTGTGAACTGAGGCGTTTGTGAGCCAAGGTACCACTGTACCATTCTGGCTGGTGTTTGTACACCAGAGGGGAAGACCGACTCCTTGCAGATATGATTCCCCATAAAACACCCAACATACAACAGTTGCAGAGTGGACACACCAGGCCTTTTGCAAAAAAAAAAAAAAAACTAGGGAACGTAAGGAGATGATGGGGAATCTGTCGTTGGCCCCCGGTGCAATTGAAGAGCTAGGGCAGAACTGGGGAAAGGGGCAAGTAGGACTGGAATCAGAGCTTAATTTGTTGGATCTGGGATGAGAATAGCACAGAAGCTGCAGTGCTGGGCCATGATCCTGGCGCCTGAGCTGCTCCGTGCAACTCTTGTTTGTACTGAGCCCGACTCAAGAAACAGCTGAATGAATGTATCCTGTATCTCATTTGTCCTCCAGAAATGTGTTCAAGGCAACTAACAAAAAAAATGAATTTAAAAAAATCTGGATTAAATCATAACAGAGCAACAACGAAAGTACAAGAATCAAAGAAATACACAGCACTTGACCCTGGAAAAACATTTCCAGGAAAAGATGGACTTGAATGCCAAAGGCCTGCTGAATAAGAAGAGGCGCCACCTTCCCACTGGGGGAAGGAACACAGATCCGGGGCCAAAGGAGGCTGGTTCAGCAGGGAATCCCAAGCCTGGAAGTGGAGCAGCCCCCAAAAAGACTCTCCTTTGCATCCCCTCCGAATTTGCCTCTGATTGCCTTGTGAGCAGGGGAGGAGGGACTGAGAGACACGGTCCCACCAAAGGTGTTAGAAGCCAGGCTGGCTCACATGGAAGAATCCAACATTTCAGGCAGACCAGAAGAAACACCGCTTCTTGCTTTGGCACTGCTGATGGAGCGCTGCACCCAAGGAGAGCAAGCTACCTTTGGGGTAGAGGGCAGACCCGACAACTCTGCCCTGCAATGGCAGCGTGGTGCAGTGGTTAAAAGCACAAGACTGGGACCCAGGAGATCTGGGTTCTAGTCCCCACTCAGCCCTGGAGCCCCCTGGGTGACTTTGAGCCAATTGCAGACTCTCAGTCCATCCTACCTTACAAGATTGTTGTTGTGGGGATAAGATTAAGAGCAGGAGGAGAATGATGTAAACCACTCTGAGTTCTTCAAAAGAAAAAAGTGGGATATAAATCTAATAAATAAATAAATAAATCTTCCCAACGGCCTGCCTCAATTTGACTAATGGCGGCATCAGTTCTGGGTATCTGCCATATTATGGGAGGATATTGGCCAATCTCAAATTTTAGTGGATTTCCAAGCCCCCCCCCCCCCATCATCATCACCATCCTCTTTATACTAAACAACAGGTGACTTTCTCTGGGCAGTTTGCAAAGAAGGTTAGCAAAATATGGTTGTGCTAATCAGGCCATTGGAATCTGAGCTTCTCTTTGAAGTCAATCACTTCTCCCCCAAACCAAATCTTCCAGGGCTGAGAGGTCTTTCTCCAGCCTTAGAAACTTTGCTTGGACGCCTCCATTCTCCTCCGCTCTTTTCCCTCCACCTCCCACCACTTTCTCCCACAAAAAACTGCTCGGTACTCCATTTATTTAACGGTCAGGTAGGAGGGAGGATGACCGTCAACGCTGGAATGCAACCTTTGCATTTCCAGTGGCACAACATACCCCAAATGCTTCGAGTGCCGGCTTATCTTTGGCATGTGCAGTGAAAACATGCTGTGTCTCCTTGGGTAACTAATTACTCGTCCTAATGACCTGCAGGTACGTGCGGCAACCTGCAATTCCAGGGTGGAAGCTTTCCCTCGCAGGCAGTGGTTCAGCGAGGGTTGGATCTCGGGGCTTTGCCACCCAAGCTCTCCCCATCCCACCAAATGAGTCCCCAGAGATGGTGGCGGGCAACGGAAGTCCCAGGAACTTACTCCATTTTATCCCTGAATTCAGGATGGTTCCATGATTCAGGTTTAAATGAAAAACTCCACGTGCTCATACTATTACTGCTACATTACCGCCACCATCACATTGATGGAGACTGCCCCCAAGAAATTTATTTATTTAACACGTTTCTATGCCGCCCCCATCGCAACAAAGCCTCGGGGCGGCTCACAAAGAATACATAAATACACACATAAATACTGATAATATAACAATAAAAAATAGTTTAAAAACCCCTGGTGCATTCTTGGCTAAAAATTTTAAGCTCCTAATTCATTCAATAATTTAACAATTAAAATAAGTTTTAAATAAAAAGGTCTTGGCCTGGCGCCGAAAAACAAATAACGACGGCGCCAGGCGGACCTCTCTGGGGAGCGCATTCCATAGGCGGGGCGCCACCGCAGAGAAGGCCCTCCTCCGGGTACTCGCCCTCCGACTATCCTTCACGGAGGGCTCCCGGAGAAGGGCCTCTGTTGCTGATCTTAAGGGGCAGGAGGGCATATATGGACACAAGCATTCCTTTAGATATCCAGGTCCCAAGCCGTTTAGGGCTTTATAGGTCATAACCAACACCTTGAATTGGGCCCGGGCTTCAATCGGGAGCCCATGGAGCTGACGGAGAACTGAGGTTATATGAGAACAACGCCCCGTCCCCGTCAGCAACCTGGCAGCTCTATTCTGCACCAGGTCCAAATGAAGGAGATAGCAAAGATCGTTCAAGGTAAGGACAGTTCATTGGAGACCAAGGCCAAGATCATCCTTACTATCGTATTCCTGATCACCATGTGTGGGTGTGAACGTTGGACAGGGAAGATGGCTGACAGGAAGGAGATGGATGCATCTGGAGCACGGTGCTGGAGGACAGCTTGGTGGATATGCTGAGAGACTGACACACAGACAAACAGGTGGGTCCTAGATCAAGCCAGAACGTTTCTTAGAAGCAGCAAGGACAAAACTGAGCCCATCTCATACAGCACGAGAAGGTAAGGCTCCCTGGAGAAGACGTCATGCCAGGGAGAGTCGAAAGTGGAGTAAGAAAAGGAAGACCAACCAGGAGATGGGTGGACCCCATCAAGGGACCCCCCCACCTTGAGTTGACAAGAGCTAAGCAGGGTTGTCTTGGACAGGGCCTTTTGGGGGGGGGGGTTCCATTCCCAGGTCGCCATGAGTTGGAGATGACTTGATGCACAGAAGAGCAACACATGAAATTCTGGGCCAAGGAAATAATTATGTTGCTCTAACACAGTCAAAGGCAATGTGCCACCAGAGACCTTTCTGCCACACTTCAAGGTATTCTGTTCCTCTCACTTAAACACAAACAAACACTTTCTCTTAGCAACAGCTAGGATGGCTATGAATTGGGCTTCTGCTGGTGTTGAGAGCTGAGTCCGCCGGAGTTACCTTGCGAGCCGCCACACAGTCTCCACCTCTGCCTGGCATGCCACCTTTGGGGGGTCCTGCTTGTCCTTTGCCATGACTCTCATGGCAGCCATTTTGTGTTGGCGCCCTGGACTGATACGCCATCTTTGCTCCGTTGTAGGCAGCTGCTGCAGACCAATTTGAGCCGTTCGATTTTGACTGATTGATTTTTTTAAGGAGGTTGTTGTGCTTGCAGGTCTTACCCATCGTTTAGATTAAAGAGGCCTGTACTTTTGTCCCAGCTCAGCTGCTGGGAGTTCCCTGCACATGTCCCTCGCTCCTTGCCGCATCTTGAGAAGACAGCACAGGGTCTGGTGGATTAAAATGAGCAGGATCTGAAGGCGCCCAACTTGATTGGAAAAGGTTCCCAAGACACTAACCGCCGTTCCCATTTTGTGCAGCTTCTTCCATTGTCAACACTTAATTGGCTGTTATGAAACCTATTTCTAAGGGACAGCATTTTAATTAAAAATGTCTGCTGTTTGGAAAGAGAAGTTGGGTTTGTTTATGGATGGAGAAGGCTGCACACAGAACGTGGGGAGGGAATAATTGGCTGTGCAGGAGCAGAGGGAGAACTGGAGAGATTCGGGAAGTGTAGCGGAAGCAGCGGACGGGAAGGAGATGAAAGCAACGCCTCTGGAGAAGGGGAACTGGGCCAATAGCTAAAGGCAGCCTTCCCCAACCCAAGCCGGGGCTGGACTCCATCATCTATCACAGTCAGCCAGCACGCCACCTAGGAATGGTGGCCCTTGCATTCAATGGCCCCGGGGGACACCTGGCTGGGGGAAGGAAGGCTCCGGGCCACACGCCTCTTCATAACTCTTCCGCATAAAGCTTCCTGCTGTGGCCGGGACCGGCTCTGCTCGGGGCAAGTCTGTTTCGCAAACTGTAAGGCAGGCAGGGACCAGAAATGGCTAAATGCGCTCACTTCTTTATCAGAAGGCTACGCAGTGGGAGATTGCGAGACACTGGAAGCGTGGTCACACCTGGACACGATGGTGGTTAATGCCTGTTGGGAAAATTCAGCTAAATCCTGGCAGAAAAGGGATGCTTATGTGTCTTTGCGTTATAAAATGCCTGCACCCCTTTCTCAGGAAGCACCCCCCCCAAAAATTCCCAGCCAGGTAACGGTTTGGTATTTTCTGTTACTTTAAGAAGTGGGACCTGATAGCTTCCCCATGAAGCTGCCAGTTTTGCTAATGTTTTGCTGATCAGTAAGAACGGATAAGGCAGCCAAGTTAACAGCATTGCAGTCTCCCTCATTTGCATGCCAAGACCCACAGGAGTCCCTGTGCCTCAGTGATCCTTATGTAAATCTCCTGCAATCTCCATTGTATCGCATCCCCTCTGCAGACCTCTCAACTTCTTCTGATTGTGTTCACCTTATTTTGTCATCAACTGCCCAACTGCTGGCCCATGTGACTCAGAATCTATAAAACACTCTGTGTATGTTCTAAAAGTTTGTTGTTGGTGGTGAGAACCACTACACCACTACCAGGAGCATGCTATCGTAAGTAACTGCAGGGGGCCTTGGCGATCTTTCAATAAAACTGCTGAGGTTCAAGGCGAAAGGGGTCTTTCCTGACTGAACCTGGTTTTCTTTCTTGCGGCTGCCATCGAGGCTTTCCTGATATCCCTTCATGGAACAGTTAATTAAGGATGCAAGCCCTACGTGCATTTCACCAGGAACAGTTCCTGCAATTCCCAATTTCTTTCTGGACACGCGTAAGATTGTGCTCTAAAAGGATAAGGCTGGAGGAACACCTGCCACAAGAGAACAGTCACTGCGATGTGGCGCTTCTTCGTAAAGTCTTTAATTATTATGAGAGGATCAAGCCACCAGATTCATGTGGTTCATTATGGAAGGGAATCCATGGCATGTTCATGTGTGCATGTGTGTGTCTGTGTGTACATGCATGTATGCGTGCATGGCCAAATACGAGAAAGGTAGAGTTGTGTGCCTACTAAATATCTCAATGCCTCAAAGTTTGGGTTCGCTCCAAGTCGTATTTATACAACTTGCTATTTTTTGTACCAAACGGGACTACAGTTAATGTCTGCACAGCTCAATTTATGTTGTTGGTTTAGGAAAAAAACAGATCAACATAAATTAAAGGAAAAACCAGGGTGTTTTTTTGCAGGATCTTTGGAGTTAGTGGCTTGGGAGATCGAGTTTGATCAAGTTCAGGAGAACCAGGCTGCAGAAACAAAGATGTTGAGCCCCCAGAACCCTGCCCTGGCCTCAGCCGAAGTTCCTACCAGGCCCCCAGAGGCCTCTAGCCCTCCAAAGGGCCTCAATCCCGAAGAGGGCCTCCGTACTGGAGGAGTCTTCCACCAGCAGACACTGTGTCTGGCTCAGATCTTTCTGTGGACTGGCTGTCGGAAGCTCAGGTACTGCCTTTGCACATTCAAAGCCACAGAGGATGAATCTCGGAGCATGCACAGAGCGGTTTGTTGAAGCCAAGCTCGTGCTCACCTGCAGTAACTCTCCTTATGAGCACACCTGGCCTCCACCCCTTTCTGAAAGCAAGCATGGCTCTTCACTGCACGCAGATCCTTTACCTGGGCCCTGTTCCTCTGCTGTTGCTTCATCAAGGGGTCTAGAGCCAGGGCCGATTCTTTTGAGAAACCCCCCGGTCCAGATGCCCTCCTCCAGCTGCAGATCCAGGGCTGGCCTGAACTTGAGGGAGAGACCACCTGGGACCTGTACGGAGCCACCCTGAGTCCCACATGGGGAGAAAGGCGGGATAGAAATATAATAAACAAACAGGGTCAGGAACCTTTGGGCAGTGCGGAGGCCCTTCAAGCCACTGGGAGCTTGTTTACCACTGAGAAGAAACTTCTGGAGCGCCTCCTTTTCTTCGCCACCTTTCCCCCTGCCTCTTGTTCTGGGCCAGAAAACCGTGTGTGCTGGTGAGAAGCTGCTGTCTCATTCATGGATTCTCTGCCCATCAGGCAGGCAAGCAAGCAGAAAAGGGAGGAGGAAGAACAGTGGATGAGAAGGTGGAGTGGGGCAGAAGGGGCTGGAAAATACCGTGCTCAGGAAAACCCATACCCCCCCCCCCCCGGTGCTGGCGAGAGGTAGAAAACAGCAATGTTCCACTTATTAAAAGAAGAAGTGTGTCACAAAGTGAGACACTGCAAATTCCCCACTGTTCTTCTCAGAGTGTAATTAAGGAGTCCTTTGATGCTTATCTGTAGCTCAAGCTGCTCCCTGGAATGTGTAAGGAATTATGGGGATGTGTGCATTTATTAGGATTTGACAGGGACAGATTAACAGATATGAGAACCTGCCCTGAACTATTTGCTGTGGTACTCGAGCTCTTTTGCTTTTTATTCCTCCAGCAGATCAGTAACCCTGCCCTGGTTACTGATCTGGTTAATTAAGGCAACACGATCGCTTACAGTCAAAAGCTGAGTGTGGCTTGTGATTGAACCATGGTTTGTTGTGCGGTCTGACCCTGAACTGCTAAGAAGCCATGACTTGTTAACCACAAAGAGAACCCCTGGTTTGTTGGAGCACTGTAAACTATGGATTGTTCACTCAGTCCCTGCGTGTAGGTTATTGTGCTGTTTGAGTCCAATCCATACTTGTAGTTGGAAAAAATGGGAGGGCTGAACATTGAAAATGGCATGCTTGTATAGCTTCAGTGGGCATGTCAAAATTGTAAGCTACCCTATAAGATGCTGAAGTGGAAAAGTCATTTAGGACATTATCCCATTCAGGTTAAGGCAGAAAAAAGGCCCAACATTCCCAGCATTCCTTGGCTTCTGTCTAAGCCTGCATAGATGATGTAGCCCCCCAGGGGCTGGAGGGAGACCACCAGGTGTTCTGCAGACTCCAACCATTTCCCGGGCTTCCTCTTGAGCTTGGCCTGGTGTTCCAAAACGAGCCACGCTGAGAAGGCGTCCTCAAATGCTTGGGGAGCCCTGGTTGTGTAAGTAGCAACCTTCTTCTGCATCAGGCGAAGCTGGGGTGCCGCTTGCACTGCATGTGGGGTTCAGTTCCTGGCAGGCACCCCCCAAGCGCTGGGCACATTTGCCAGGAACCCAGGGCTGGGATCTGGGGAGCCAAGCCCAGGGAATCCGAGGGATGCTTGTCCCCCAGCAGATTCCTCAAACATTGCTAGGTGCTGAAGATGGACACCTTCAGCAGCAATCATCTCCGACCCTCTCCCACATTCCTCCAGTCAGTGCCATGATTAAAACCTCTGGAGAAGCCCAATTTTCATTTTTTTCTGTGTGAGTCTCTGGCCATGCTTCTTGATTGGTAGCCCAGAACCATGACTCATACAGGTGCATAACAAGCACACTCCTCTGACAGCAGGGAAGAGCTGGATTTTGCACAGCACGTGAGCAGTTTTCTCATGGTACATTTCATGGACGTTCCTTTTGGGAACGGCTGTTTGAAGCGTTTCTGCCTGCCCAAATTTCTAGGCATGAAGGGGATGATAGATCTAAATGGAGTGCTTTAATTCAGCCAGTCTGTCATGAGAAATGAAAATGTAGATTGAGGAAATTCTTCCCCTGCTCCATCTGCATGCTTTAAAGCTCTCGTCTGCTGCAAATGCCCCACCACCGCACTGACGGAGGATCCTATTTTTCCCCCTTGCAATTACTGGATGATAATTAATGGGAGGAAAGTATATTTCAATCCAAGCCCTGAAGAGTAATGGAGGCAATCGTGCTGGCAGCCCACAGAACCTTCTGCAGTTTGCTCAGGAAGAAACGTAAAGTTTGTATTTTGTTTCCCGTTGTCTCTCTCACCGCTAAGAGACGGATGAAGAGGGTCCGTACGATCCCACAGCTCCTGCGATGGATTCCCTGCAGTGATGGTCTGCCTTCTGCTTATTGTACCCAGCGCTGAACTGACCGATGCCTAAAGCTGCAGTGTGGAACTGCTTTCAGTCCAGGGCTGGAATTCAAGCCTGGAAAAGCAGCCAGGGGTTGCATGCAGAAGTGGGTGGGGCTGAAGGCAAAAGGGCAGGTGTGGAAACAAAGGAAATAGGGCCAAAATGCCTTCGGATTTGAGCCGGAAGGTCTTCCGCTCAGTAAGGAAGCCTTGCAGGGGACATCTCAACCTGGCGGAGGGAGACTACCAAATGCCGGCAGCTGGGGAAAGGGCCAGGGTGTCCTGAGTGAGCCCAGAGGGCCGGACTGGGATTCTAGGCAGGGGGGTATGCTCTGTAGGCTTGTTAATCCCCTGACTAAAGTCATAAGCTACCACACCAAAGAAAGCCTGTTGATTTCCTCTGCTGCTCAGGGCTGAGGTTGACTTTCTTGGGGTGGGGATGGGTTGCCTTATCGGTACCTCTTCTGCATCTGCCATCTGATATACAAATTAGGATGTGTGAGCAGAAACCTGGTTCGTGGTGGGAAAAGACCCTCTGCAGGTGTGTAGGAGGGACGGTCTCGGATTCCTCTAAGCTGGTCAGATGCAAATGAAGGCTGGGCCCCGTACCATCGTGCCGAGAAGGGAATTTGAGCGGGTTGAGCTGGCATGACGATGTCATCTCCTGCCTCCTACCCTAGGGAGAGCTTAAAGAACAAAGGAGGGGCTGTTTTGGGTGAGACCCAAGGCCTGGCCAGCCGTCAGTTCAAACAGAGGCCAAGCAGGTGCCTCGGTGGGGAACCCACAAGCAGTACAACCCTCCTGCCATGGTTCCCAGCGACCATGCACACGGACCCGTGATACCAGAGGTAGCATCCAGCCCTCAGGACTAATACCCATGGAAAGCCGCCTCCTCCAAGCAGGTGTCCAATCCCCTCTTAAAGCCCCCCAAGTTGGTGGCCAACTCTGCATCTTGTGTGGGGAAGTGGGAGATGGAAGCACCATTGAAGCGTCTCCTGTGCAACTTCATGCAGCCCAACTGCGTCACCAGGACCTGAACTGGGTGCTTGACTTCGTGAGGGTCCTGTGCTTCAAATTCCTGTGGGACCACCAGCTGCAGACCACTCTGCACAGCCTTTCACTCCCTCCCCCAATGATATACGTTGCCTGTTTTATTCTAGCTGAGACAATGGCTGAGCTGCCTTCTGATGTTTCCAAGCTGAATGGCATTTTCCAGAGCGCCCTTGTTCCCCCACTGTGTCATCGGCCCATGGCCCCTGAGTCACTGTGCTCGCCCTGCCATATCACTGCTTTTCCAGTCAGCTGTGCTGCTCTTCCAAACTTTACTCCTGAGTTCCTTATAAGTGGCCTTGGTACCCCTGGCAGTTACCTTGGCCTGTATCGGTGACGTTGGCTTCTCTTCCATCTACATTAGTAGACATTCTATTAAGCAGGGCTAGGAATCCTCTTTTATTCGGACGGATACCTTCAGTTTTGGAGGACTGCATTCCAGGTCCAGGTGTTCTGGACTTCAACTCCCATAAACACCTGCCAGCATAGTCAATGGTCAGGAATGATGGGCGTTAACATCTGGAGAACATCTGGAGATCTTTCTTCCCACCACTGGGCTTGGGCACTTTCCCCCAACTTGGTGTTCTTCTGATCTGTTGGATTTTACTCCCCTGATTCCCAGAAAGAAGGTCTTCCAACGTATTGGGAAGGCACCCGGATGGAAAGGCTGCCTTAAGGGTTGATCTCTTGGTTTGAAAGATGGTGTGTTTTACCGTAACGCATCACTGTTGAAAATGCAACATGATTACAGCAGATTTGCTTAGCAACCCTGCAACAAGACCTTCAATGTCCTCCTAGGCATGGTGAACTCCTATAAGCTACTCTTCAACAGCAGAGGACAGAAGTTCATTCTTTGGTGCAATTAAGAATTTTGCCCACTGTCTGCTGTGCTCCGTACAGGCTGGTCTCCATCAACTCAGTACCCTTTATTCCGACTTCAGTGAAAAGCAACAGGTGATTTATAGTTCTGGTAAATCTTGTTTGGTTTGGATTCCAGCTTTATTGTTTTTCTTCATCCCCCCCTCCCACAATACCATAAATAATACTGCCTGCTCATAAATCATTTGCATTTCTATACTATTAAAACATGGGATAGCTTCCAGATGACCTGAAGCTCTACAGACATTCGACAAGTGAGGTAAAGAATATGCGGAAGGCATGTTAATTATGTCTGGAATGGAATTTAATAATTTACTCACTCGGCGCGTGCTCAGTGTCACAACGATGCAGCTTAGCACGCTCTTAATGGTACCGTAGTGCCTCCCCGCCCTCAGCAAGAATATTTTTCGACAGCATCTTTGGGTGGGCAATACAACTTCTCCACTTTTGGGGAGATTCCACCTGGGTTGTTGCTCACTTAAAGCAAAGGTACAGAATGTTCTTTGGTCTGAGGGCCAAATTTCACTCCGGGGAAGGTCTTGGGGACCTTCTACCGGTGGCTAGGCCAAAATACCACCATATCTCAGGTTAAAGGTCTTACTGTTAGTAACTGAACGTTAGGAGATGCATTTCAATTTCTGAGAATGCAGAAAGTGGCACAAAAGCTGGGAAAGCCCCACCCAATTCATGATCAGAGGGAAAAGCCAGTGCTTCATTCGTGACATGGAATTTGATACTACAGTCCTTCAACGACTACTACACGATCAGTAGTAGTTCCTCTTTACTCCTCACTAGTCAGACCTCACCTGGAATATTGTGTCTAGTTCTGGGCACCAAGATTTAAGAAAGATGCAGCTACATTAGAAAGGGTCCAGCGGAGGACAACAAAAATGATTCAGGGTTTGGAGACACTGCCCTGTGAGGAGAGACTGAGAGAACTGGGTATGTTCAGCCCTGAGAGGAGAAGACTGAGGGGGGACATGAGATCCCTCTAGAAGTACCCCAAAGGCTGTCACAAAGAGGAAGGACAAGATCTCTTCTCGCTGATGCCAGAGTGCAGGACACGGGATTATCAGTTCAAGTTGCAAAAACCAGATCCAGGCTGGACATCAGGAAAAGCTTCCTCACTGTCAGAGCAAGATGACGGTGGAACCAGCTGCCTGGAGAGGTGGGGGGCTCTCCCACACTGGAGACATTCAAAAAGAAACTGGACAGCCATCTGAGCAGGATGGTGTAACTTGGTGTCCTGCAACAGCAGGGGTTGGACTGGATGCCCTTCTTGGCCACTTCCAACTCTACTATTCTATGAAATACAGAATGCTTTCAAACAAATAACATTTCTCTCATAGCACCTCAAACAGAGGACTGCCCTCAGTCCAAATGGTCACAGGTCCACCCTAGCTTTGGTAGGAGCTGCTCTTTGCATTTCCCATAACGTCCTGATCCAACGCCATGTCAGAGGGATTGTAGGAAATCAAAACAGCGATTCACAAGCCCTGTCTTTTTCCAGGGTGTGGTGTTGTGTCAGGTTTTGATGATCAAAAAGTATGGCCCATATATCAGCGGTGGCTTTTAACCTTCAGTGTTCCTGTAACTTCTGTTTGCCCGTGCTTCATTCTTCCATGGAAAGTGACTTTTGGCTGGAAGTCTTTGTTAAATAAAAGACTCTAACCGTGTACGATTCTGCACCAAGATTTCTTTTTTCTTCCCTTGAAAGCCATCCCTCAAGTTTACACAGCTGTTTCTCATAGTATTAAAACGGTGGCAAACCGCCCCCTGGGAGATGGCCTGCAAGAGACATGCTGAAATCTTCACAAAGCCACACATTGAGAATGTGTGTGTCATTAATAAAAAACCTTGTTATACAGCTTTTAATTATTTTCTCACAGCAGCTTAGCAAAGATCTTTACCCCTTAATGACATGGAAGGCAAGGTGATCTAACAGATGGCTTTTGTAATAAGCTAATCTGAGTCATCATCTGCTGGAATAACTTGATAATTAGGGATGTGGTTAAAGTTACTACTACATCTCAATTTTTTCATGTTCCTATTGAAGTACAGCCTTGGTTTTTCTTAATCTCAGTTTAAGATACAAGCAATTTTGGCAAGGGAAAGAAAGTACAGAATTACACACATTACCTCAGAAATGCATAGTGTTTGAATGTGTTTACATGAATTTGCATCACCCAAGGGCTGCCATTAAAACAGCTTTGTAAAAAAATCAAGGTTGAAAATTGAAATCTTGAACCTCAGACTTAAGTCGCCTAATTGACTCACCCAAAAGCATGTTCCTCTTTTAAATTTCAGCACTGTAGTGATGTGCAGTCAATTTTTATACACATAGACTCAAACAAATTTGGAAACTAAGAAGCCAATTTTTTTATTGGATTCATGTGCTCTAAGATCAAATCCCTGGTTCCACCCACTTCCATATAACTGCATGTCATTTCGTGGTGTCCTGACTTTCCTGCAAATTTCTTCCCATTCTAATTGGTTGAAATGCCTCTTCTAAGGGTTACTTATTGGTAGTAAAGGGTGTAAGCTGAAATGTCCAGGTTTTTTTTTTCTTTTTGGTATACAGCCAACCCTTCAGCTGCGCTCACCACTTGAGTGCAGCCTTTGTGACCTTCTCTGAAAATGAAACCCTGATGTAGGTTTGAGACCCTTGAGGCAAGACCATTGTGGAAAACAAAATGAGAGATGCATTTTTTCCTGGAAATGAAGATTTTCTCACTTGATGTCTCATTTCCCCCCAGGGTGTTCAGACTGGGCTAGGGTTTAGTGGAGCTGAAGATATAACAGAGAGGTGAGCCAAGCCAGTGCTCACAACTCTCTTAATCAGATTCCCAGTTTGCGCCGATGTGCCATCAAGCCATCTCCAAATTACGGCAAGGCTACCAATGAAAGCTCTCCAGAATGTCCTCCCCATGGTGGCCCTGCAGACCCCAAGTAGCCTCCCCCAAACCCAGGTAGCATGGATGATGCAGACAGAGCCACCAAATCCAGGCCGACATCACTATATCGGAGAACAGGCGCCACGTTGCTTCTTCTGTAGGCCCCTACTGGGCTTTTGCTCCTGGAGCTGAACAAGCCCCAGCTGCAGTTGTTCGCTTCAATTGCAGAGTCCTCCTCATGAGGGACCCCTTTCCTTCCGAGCAGACCTGTCAGTCTGACATTTCACTCACGTTCTCTGACTTGCGCCTGTTGATCCCAGGGCTTGGGCAGGTGCTCGGCACCAGCCAGGACCTTCTGGGGCTCTCCCAGGGCCTTGGGCTCCTGTTGCAACCTGAGTCTGGCTCCCACTGGGGCCTGGCACTCCTTCTCCACAGAAAAGTCTTCCAAAGGAGGCGTGACAGTCAAGAGCATCTACAGGCCAGACATATTTGCCAATGGGATTGCCATGGCTTGCCTTTTGAAAAACCCGCAATGCAATGCAGTCTTGTCCCCATTTCCAGTGTCCAGGCAGGACATGCTGTTGCTTAGCCAACCAAGCAAAGCCTGGGGGGAATGACCCCAACGCTGCCCCCTGCAGCTTTGCCACGCTCTGACCCTTGCCTCGGGTTCAGCCGTGCCTTGCTGATCGCCGCCCCTCGCTTGCTGCCTTCCCACCTCCACCTCGGTCCTCCAGCATCTCGCCAAGACATCCACCGCCCCAGTCCTGGCGTCCCAGCTGAGGACGCCCCAGAGCGGTCACTTGCCTCCCATCCCGAGGGAAATAAACTCCTTTTGCCCCCATCCTGGAAGCTCTGCGGGATCTGTTAAAACACGATCTCACGATGCCCTCACTGAGAAGGGTTGCGGGGCAGCTTTGCCGCTCGCTTTCCTTCCTGCAGCAATTACCTTTGCAATACATCACGCAGCTTCTGCATCTGCCTGGCGCCCTATTAAAGGGAATCGTTTCTACCTTCACCTTAATGCTGCTGCCTCCGCCTTTCACCTTGCCAGAGATTTATGTCCGTCAGCAATATTGCTCCCCTGCGCTTGGCCAGAAAAATGCGGCCCGTACTTAATTATTTCTTTATGTCTAGGCCTTCTCATCTATTCTCATAACATGATTACTCTACAGGAACCGTTGGCTGCGGTTGCGAGAGTTAGTGAGGTTAATTCTGTCCCTCGCTATCTTCTTTATGGCTTTTCTGTATTATTCATTTTCGGAAGAAGCGGATTTATGTTTTTCCTGCTAGCGATGGCATAACTTTGAAGCCATTGGGCCGTAGCGTCATAGCTTTCATAAGGCATTTTTCAGATGTATGAACTTCAGCTGAGGAATAAAATCACTAGGCCTGAAGCTCTTACAAACTGATTAAAAAAATCCCCTGCAAGGAACCCAAGGTGGCTTAGACCATCTTTGCATTCTCCCTTTTATTCTTACAACAACCCTGTGAGGTAGGTTGGGCTGAGAGTCAGTGACTGGCCCAGAGTCATCGAGGGAACTTTAGACTGAACAGGGTCTAGATTGTCTGAATTCGGGGCACAGGAGGAATCTGTTGGTTGCCCTGGGCTCATCTCCTGGACCCTGCCCACCTTCTCGTGGGTGGGGGTCCAACTTCCTGGGAGGCATGCTGAGAACTCATGTGGGCACCTGCTGGGAAGGGAGACCATGCAGCCTTTGCACGCGTGGCATCCCTCTTCCACACACGTGGCTCGTGGCCTTTGTGGGACACGGAAGGAGGTTGCCAGTTGCACGACGAGTCCCATGAGGGTTTGGGGGCTTCCTCTCAGCTCGACTTGCTTCCTGAGCGAGGACCAAGAGTCCCAGGCCAACGGTCTCAACATGAAACCACACTGGTTCTTAGAGACCTGCCTGGGATCGGGGGAAGATGGCCTCCTCCCGTAGGTGTCTGCTCAGGTTTTAAGCTGTTCAGGATAAACTCTTCTCCGCCCTGCCTCTTTCAGAAGCTCCTTGGTGGTGGCTCCCACGTTTTGGAGCTCCCTGCTAAGCAAGGCCATCCTAGAATTATCTTCCATGCTCTTCTGGCAGCAGACGAATATATTTTTATTCAGATCAACTTTTGGCCTCCAGCTTCAGAAGCCACTGAGGCAGATTTTAATCCAGTGGGCATTTTTCATTCTTACAAATGGGCATATTTTCGAGTTTTATTGGATGAGTTTTGATAGTAACACTATTATTTTACCTGAAAATTGGTTTTAAGTTTGGCTTTAAATGTTATATGGCAAACTTTTTTTTAATGAAGTTTTATGACCTGGTATATTTTATATTGTGTTTTTAATGGAATGTTGTAAACTACCCAGAGAGCTTCACCTATTGAGTGGCATCGAAGTTAAGTAAGTAAGTAAATAAATAACGAAATAAAGTCTTAGTGGGAAAGGGGGAAGCCGAGGTAGTGCATGACTGCGTAAATGACAAACTGTTCAAGCGTCCCTTTGCTGTCAGAACTCCAGTCCATCTAGGCAAGCTTCTGTTCCCATGGACAACGGCGATTCTTTCCCAGCCTGAAGTTCGTTTTAGCTGCGGACGCTACTAGGGCTGCGCACACGGATTTGAAAGCTGAGGAAGGATGGGCAGCTGCTCTGCTTCACTTTGCACCAACCAGCAAAATGGCGTGGGCCACGCCACTCATCCCAGGCAGGGCCAGCCCTGCCATGGGGCAAAGGCCTCCGGCAACTGGTTTTGCAGACCCTCAGTGGGCCTCCTCCAGCCTCGAATCTGCCTTCTCCCCATCCTTGTCACCGGCTGCTCCTGCTCCTTCTCCTCTTCCTCATCACTGGCACTGCTTGCTTGCTTGCTCGCTCGCTCGCTCGCCAGCAGCCCATGGCATCTTGTCCAGCACCTTCTCCCCCTCCTCTTCCTCACCACCACGGTTGTCTGGGCCAGAGTCAGAGGCCGGTGAGCAAGAGAGCATCTAGGGGCGAGTCCTGCAGGAACCGGTCGCTGTTTCTTGGTGTTGGGAACGAAAGAGACAGTCATTCCTGCCATGCGTTTCTGGGCCAGAGGGGTGACGACTCCTCGGACGAGGATGGTGAGACCGGGAAAATGACGTCTATGGACATGAAGAAGAGAGAAGCACTGATCTCAAGGCTGCCATCTCAGATGTTCAAGCAGACTTGGGAACACTAAGATTTGGAAGTGCAGGGAGGGGACATAGGGGAGGAGCCAGAAGAACCTGCTCTGGTCCCTGATCCCATGGCATGAAGGGCTGGCCAACTAGAAGGCTTGCCTAGGGCTTGGAGGGGCTCATCCAGAAGGTTCTCTGATGTAACTTCTAGTGTGGGTCCAAAGAATCACTGTGTTCATGCAGAGAGACTCGCCTTCTGGTGGCTCTAGTTTGCTAGCTGTGTACTGGAAATGAAGAGCTCCTACGTCTGCTGTTTGAAGCAAAGGGTGAGGGGGGGGAGCTCACCTCCCGACACTTGGACCCGTTGCCCCCGGCCTGGGAGGGCTGACCTTTGGCTGACTCCTCCTGCAGGACCCGCTGTCCCATGTGGCTCTTTTTGCTGTCTGGCGTTGTTTTTCCTTCTTTGTTTGACTTGGTATCGCTGTTATGAATGGTTTCATCTTGCGGTGTATGAAGATTTTTTAAAAAACATGCACGATTATTTAAGCCCTGGAATGATGTGTAACTGTTTATTATTTGGAGATGTTCTAGTTTTGCTTGACGTTGTTGCAAGCTGCTCTGAATGTGGTTTTGCCCCATGGAAAAGTGGCATGCAAGGAGGCTGATGAGGAGGAAGGGGAAAGCTGGAGGGTGAAAGGAAAGAGCATGTCTGAACGGGACCCCCCTGCAGTGTGGGCCTCTGCCAATGCCTGGCCATGTCTACCCTTGGTGCTTGCCCTGGTCCCAGGCAGCAGATCAGGATTGGGAAGCAAAGTCCTGGGAGGAGATGCCTGTGGGCCATACAGCCTTCCCCACACATCCTAAGCTTAGCAGATCAGCAACGAGACAGGCCCTGTCATAGGCTCACCATCTTAAAAAAACATCATAAGCTTCAAAGAAAGGGTTTGCAAAGAAAGAAGTGGAGGGAAGGAACCATCTTTGACCTGCTTCATTCTGGTTCCTTTCTGAGATGAATTGAAATGCCTTCCACTTGTTCCGCCTTCTTTTTCCTCACCTTGAGCAGGAATATGGAAGGCAGGTACAACATGGTCCTCACCAGCCTAGAAGTGGCACCTGCTGGGATTTTGACTGGTGCAGGTGGTTGAACGTATTCATCGCAGTCCTTGGTCAGAATTTACCAAGAGTCACACATGTCTTCCTATCAGGGATGGAAGAACTTGAACATGCAAACATCTGAATGTCGGCAAAAGCAGGTTTGGCAGGTTCAGTGACACTAAGCAGAAATCAGGGCTCGTTTCCAAGTCAGGCATGGCAGGGCAACCAGGAGGGCGGCCTTAATAAGCGCTCCCTAGGGTCACTCCTTCAGTATTGCCACCTGCTTGTTCACCTGCTTCTTGTTTTGGTGTGGGCAATGGTGTGGTGAGAAAGATGAGATGGAACGGGAAGATGCTGGGAAAGAAGCAGAGGCACCTGTGCAGCTGGTGGCCATGGGGGTGAGAAGGTCAGCTGAGGTCCTCATGACCACGGAACCAACACTGCCTGGAATGATGCACACCAAGGTCAGTGAGAACAGCCTTGAAGTCCATATCCCTGTGGGCCATTATCTTTCTACTTCACCCAGGTTAATACAGTCATTAAACAAATGAAACAGAAACTATGTCAAGGTCCAGGACTGGAATGTGGCTACCAGAAGATAGGACAGAAGCAGTGGGACCAGGGAAACAGAACTTGAGGAGAGTCCAAAGTCCAGCAGTGAAGTCCAATAGCAAAGTCCAAGTCACAGAGCCGTCTGGCCAGGGGCAGGGGCCTGGAGTATGCACGGTGGCAGGACAAGAAGGGGGTTATGAACAAGCCAATGGTCAAGAACAGGAAGGCAAACAGGAAGGATAGGCTGGATGTGCACATGGTGGGCATGTCGTGAGCGGAGCCGGCTGGTGCCGGGGGTCAGACTAGATGGCCCGGGAGGTCCCTTCTGACTTGCTCTGTTTCTCTGTTTCTATGTTCTAAACAGAAGCACAAGTACCTTGAGGCAGGATAACTGGGTAGGAGTCACAGGAAGGGCCAGGCAAAGCGCAGGAGGTAGACCGCTGCAAGTAGGCAAACCTGCGCTGCTGAGGCAATACAGCAAGGCAGGACACACGGCAAGGCAGGATACAATAGGAGCCGAATGCAGCAGGGTCAGGCCAGGTGCGGGCACTACAGCAAGGAGGAGGACCCGTGGTGCTGAGGCCAGTCCTGAGGGAAGACCTTGCTCTCATCCGGCTCTTGCCCATCAGGGGGCTAAGCACTCCAGCAAGGCCTGGGACAGATCCTGCAAATATGCTGCTGGTGGTTCTGAGCAGCCCGGATCCTGACAACCTAGACCATGCGCGGGTTTCCACCTCCTGTCTTCTCGGTTGTCCTGGAGTTGCCACAACCAGCGCAAAGACTTTGCGTCTGCTGACCCAAATGACGCAGCCTCATTCCATGAATCCTGCACTCTTCCAAAGTGGCACAGGCTATTTTTAGCCCCGCAGTCATCCGCAGCGGAGCTGACATAGCCCTTCAACATCAGGTGCTAGTTTGACATTCTTGGACGGCCATCCGAGGCCTCCCTCCATGCTCTGGCAGTCAGATACAAAGGGTCGCTCTCTGGTTTCTCAACCATCGCTGCCATCTGTCAGGGAGACGCAGCCAGCCCACAGATAGGTATCCTGGGTTCAAAAGGGCATGGGGAGAGGACTCGATGAATCCACGCTCAGCAAGGGAGGGATGGTGAGGGTAGAAGAGACTAAGGATCCTGCACACAATTAGACTGCTGGGAAATAAAATCGAGGAAACAAATGTTGAAAAATTATGGGCAAAAAGTGTTTTCCTTCCATAACTCCAAAAATCGCATGAAAAAGTGTCTCCTCATTTTATTTCTTGTTTAAGACCCTTCTTTCAAGAAAAAAGAAAGAAAAAGAGATGCCTCAGAACCCAAAAAGAAAGAAAAAAAAATATCCTGGAGCGAAATGGTAAACTTCTGAGATGGCAGCTCTCGTGTCTTGGATGAATTGGGTGGGCAAACCTCATTATGCACACACAACTGCTAAATGATATTTCTCAGGCCTGGTGCTTACTTCAGCAACTTGCTCTAAGGTTGGAATGGGGATTTATTTTTTATTTAAAGTTTTTATATGCCGTCCCCTTGCTACATAGCCTCGGGACGGCTCACCGGATTTGGTACTTGGAACTCCCCCGTTCCACCCACGCAGGCCAAAGGCGAACTCGAGGACCGTAGCATCCCTCATGGCTTCTCCCACACTCCACAGCCGAGCACTTAAGACAGCCAAAATTGGAGGCGTGTGGAAACAGTCTTTACTTCTGTGCTTCTCCCACCCTGCATGGGATCCCCGTAATCTTCCACGGTTTGCAGGCAGCTTCACTGGATTGCTCCCTAAGTCAATTTTAAAATATGCACAGAACATTTTATTCATTCATTCATTCATTCAATTTATATCCTGCCTTTTTCCTACGAAGGGCTCAAGGCAGCTTACATCCTTCTCCTCCTCCATCTTATCCCCACAACAACAACCCTGTGAGGTGGGTTGGGCTGAGAGTCTGTGACTGGCCCAAAGTCACCCAGTGGGCTCCATGGCCGAGCGGGGACTAGAACCCCGATCGTCTGAGTCCCAGTCCCATGCTCTAACCACTGCACCACACTGGCTCTCCATGCCATGGAAACATAGCTTAAAGATAACGCAAGCCTGAGCATAAGGTATCCGTATCTGGAGAGCTACCAGTGTTGACAATTCTGGGGGGCGGCAGGGGAAATTTTTCCAAGCACAAACACGAGTGACAAGGAAACAATGAGGCGCCCACTACCCACACATGTTGTAACCCCACTCAGAAACACCGCCTCCCAAATTCAGTGTTTCATATTTTCTTTTAAAGCACTCTGCTAGGGTTTCCTGAGCTGTATTTCCATATAAGCTTTCCTTCTGGAAATATGTATTCTACCTTAGCTGACCCTGCTTGGACACACCATGAAATCTCAGCCCCAGACTAATTTATTTGTTATATTTGCATTCCACCCTTATTCCTCCAAGGTCCCCAAGGCAGCTAACATGTGATCCTTCTTCTTTCCATGTCATCTGCAGAACGACAACCCTGTGAGGCAGGCTAGGCTGAGAGTCAGTAACAGACCCCAAGTCACCCAGTGAGCTCCGGGCTGAGTGGGGATTTGAACCCAGGCCTTCCTAGTCCCAGTTCTGGGACTCTAGTGGCAACATCACTTTGGTTTGTCATCACTGTGCTTCTTGGCCAACGTCGCCAGTGTGGGTCCTCCAGAAAGGAGGGAGAAGAAGATGGAAGGAAAATAGGAAGAAAGCTGCTCAGGCTGAAATGGAGCTGAAGCCACAGCTGCCCTCGAATGGAACGGGAAAAGGGTGGCCGTTTGTCAGGGCCGATCCTAGATTCTGGGGCCGGAGCGCCAACCACACACGTAGCCCATATTGTGAATGTTTAGCACGGGAGGGTTGTGACACCCGGTACAGTCCTGGAGTTCCAAGCAAGGTTGTCGACATGTGGCTGAGATCCAAAGGGCTGTGCCACCACGCAACGCTCCTCCTGGAACAGCGGGCGGAATTTATTTATGTATTTATTTGGAATGCTTGTATGCCACCCCATTCGCATAAGCCTCGAGGCAGCTTCCAATACATGAATAAATATATTTCTATACAAAATACATAAAATACCAGAGACATCCTGGCAACAGATTTAAAATCAATAAATAAGATCAACAGTTAAAATAACGTTTAAATAAAAACGTCTTGGCCTGGTGCCGAAAAACATGTAACGACGGCGCCAGGTGGACCTCTCTGGGGAGCACATTCCATAGGTGGGGCGCCACCACAGAGAAGGCCCTCCTCCGGGTACTCACCCTCCTAATGTCCTTCACGGAGGGCTCCCGGAGAAGGGCCTCTGCCGCCGATCTTAAGGGGTGGGAGGGCAGATACGGACACAGGTGCTCCTTTAGGGAATTCCCTTTGGATTCACCAGCTTTTGGCCATGTGACGAGCAGGGGTGAGGACAGAGGCTGCTGGAAAAAGATAAGATGCAGGTCTCAAACCTGCTCCAGCTCACGGGACTCCTTTCGTATCTTGGCCTCGCTTTTTGTGTCCCAGGCAGAAGGAGAGGCCTGGGAAGCTTGTGCAGGCTTGGAAATGAATCTTTGCCTCACGGCTAGCAAATGTGGCAGGCCGCGGAGGAAGCGCAGGGAGAGCGTGGTTTCTGCTTTCCTCTGGGAAGCTGCTCGACTTTGCCTTGAGAATAATATGCTGTTTTGTTGCTGAATAAAAACAAGAGAACTGCCTGGGCAAAGGGGAGGCGGAGGAAAGGCGAATGGGCAATGCAAAGAACGAAAGCGCCCGTCACCTGCTGTTCATATCAGAGAGGAGGCCATTTAGTTCCTTTGCTGTTAGACGCACCGTACAACTGCCAACAGCGACGCTGTTGGGGTGTGTTCCCTGCCAAAAGCACGGGATCATGAATCCTACTGGGCCGAGGGAAAGAGTATTGTGGTTCCCAACAGAGACCCTGCAAGTGCTCTCTGCAGAAAGGCCTTTCCACCAGGGAAAGGGGTTGGGATGGGAAATGCAAGTCTGGTTTAGTTCAGATTCTTCGTGCTGGCAAGCAGAGCTTAGGAGAAGGCCATTTCAGGCCTTTAGAATGGGGAAAACAGCGAAAACCTGGGACACCATTGAATGATTGGTGGCTGGAGGAAGAGGAAGGGAGTGTGGCCAGTGTGGTGTAGTGGTTAAGAGCATGGGACTGGGACTCAGACGATCTGGGTTCTAGTCCCCGCTCAGCCATGGAGCCAACTGGGTGACTTTGGGCCAGTCACAGACTCTCAGCCCAACCTACCTCACAGGGTTGTTGTTGTGGGGATAAGATGGAGGAGGAGATGTAAGCTGCCTTGAGCCCTTTGTAGGAAAAAGGCAGGATATAAATCAATCAATCAATCAATCAATCTAGGGAACTCTGGGGGCCGGATTTGGCCTCTGGATCTGGCTTTCTGCACCTCTGCTTTGGACATTGTACCATGACAGGAAGGATTTAAACAGATGCTAGGCGGGCATCTGTCAGGGATGCCTGCTATTTTGTCCTACTTGGCAGATCCTTCCAGCTCCTTCCAGCTCGATGACTGTGTAACCCGAGCCTTTCTTACACCCTCAATGAACGTGTGAATCAGGACTTAGCTATCCACTGCCGCTCCTGCTTTCTAGATGGTTTAGCACCATATCAATCTCAAAAAAGGCCTGCCTTAAAAGTATGTGAAGTTATTGCAACTAGAAATATCTGTTTATAGGCAACTTCCGCCCTCCCCATAGAGACCCTGTGTTAACAGGATAGAATAGACTCAGGGAGCCTAAGTGAAAGCAACATAGACCAGAAATGCTGATTTATCCGTCTCTGGTCACAATAACCCCTCTTGGTTTCCCCAGTGGAATGAGCCGCCATTACACCAAGCTGCAGAAGAAGGTTTTGTTCCCTTAGATGAGGGATGAGGAACCTTGTTCGCCTAAGGGCCGAATTCCCTTTCAGAGAAGCTCTGGAGACCCGCGTCCCCGTGGTGGGCGGGGCTGAAGATGAAGGGGCGTGGCCAACAAAGCCAACCTACTGATCTTACAGCTTTTGCTTCCTGTAAAGAAGACTTAAAATTTTTTGAAAGGGGGAAAGCTGCACAAAAACTGGGAAACCTGCCTATGACTGGCGACTGGAGGAAAGAGGTGGGGCTTTCTGGGGAAAGTGAGTGGGGCAGATTTGGTCCCCAGAAGAATCAGATCTGGCCCCTGGGCCTGGAGCATCATCTCAGGTTCTGCCTCCTTCTCCTGGACTGCTGATGGCTTCCTTTTGACCTAAGCTAGTTATAAGCACCTCCAGGTCGAGTACGGATTTTGTCTGGGGAGCAGCAAGCTTCTCCGCTTCTTTCCTGTGCTCCCAGCTGCCCCTTCCTTGCGCTTCCGCCTGCAGGTTGTCCTTCTGCTCATCTTGGCTGAGCCTTTGTCCTGCATTTGACCCCAAATTAACCCCATGTCCTATGAGCCAATTAGTGCTCCGTCCAACTTGCTGGAGCCGTTGTGAATCTTGGGTTTAATAGGGCAATAATACAAGAACCGCGAACAGTCTGTATCAACTTTATAGAGGCTCAAGGGAAGCCATTTGGATTTCAAACCCATCAAGGCCCATGGTGCTCGTCCTGCTTTTCGGAGCATTCATTTCTGTAGGTACGTAACTTTGATAGGAATGCCCCCATTCCCACATTTGTGCAAAGCATCTGTTGCCATTTTTAAAAAAACAGCTTCGGCTTCAAGACCTCCAGGACAGTGTTCCGTTCTGCAAAGGGCGAGAGTCTTTAAATCACCTGCCCTTAGATGTTGTTCTGATGACATGTGAGTTTGGAAAGCAGGGAGGGAAAGAGAAGACATCTAGGAACTGAGGCGAAGACGCAAAGGGAATATTTCAGATGGTGGCCTGGGCATTCTCCACACAGCTGGACTGCAGCGCTCAGCCCTGGATCCAAATTTATCAGTTCCAAGTTATGCACAGACGGGGCTCATGAGCAGGGAGGCATCTCCTGAGTTGAAGGGTTTTTCAGGCTAAATGAATGAGAACTATCAATGAAGTGTGAGCTGCAGGTCGTGGGCTGTGATGAGCCAGGAGCTAAGGATTTATGGACTTCGGGGAGATGTTGATGTCCCCTTTTGTTGAGGAGACATCCAGATGATGACATGGCCCAGGACCAGCCGACCTTTCAGGCAGAAATGGCGGAATCATAGAATAGTAGAGTTGGAAGGCCAGCAGGACAGTGCAGGGCTCCAAGCATCCCGAACAGAGGGCCACCCAGCTGCCTCTTGAAAGCCTCCCTCGTGGGACAGCCCACAATTACAATTAAATTGTAATTAATTACACCGATGTTCAGTAGTGCTGTTTTAAACAGCAAGAGCTACCTGGATTAACTGTGTCTTTCTCTCACATTTTAATTTTAAATGTGTAGCTCCCTAGGGTAGAGTTCCAAAAGTGTGGGGCCACCACTGAGAAAGCCCTACCCTTGTTCCGCATCAAGCAAATGGCTTTTGCGGGTGAGCCTCTGATGCTAACCTTAATCCTTGGACAGGCCCATTTGGGGAAAGTGGTTCCAAACCATGTAGGGAGTTACAGGCCAAAACCACTGGCTGGATTTAGGTCTGGAAACTAACAGGCAGCCCTTAAAAGGATACAGAGCAGGGATAACAAGACCTGGGCACGTGCTCTCACAAACGTTTCATGCCACTTCATTTCCAGGCTGCTGTTATGGTCATACCTATCTTATGTTTTCCATTTTCATGTCCTCCATCACTTAACCTGGCTTTGAAAGGGTGTTCGATGCACCCACGCAGGACGGTGGTCCATAAATAGCTAGTATATTAGTTATTCAGAGGGGAATAAAGGGAACCACCAGCTGGTGAGAGCGTGCTGTGAGTTGAGCCCCTCTGGGAGGCTTCCCAGATGTGCCTGGCAGCTGTTGCAAATGCTAGGATGCCAATCAGGATGGATTAGGATGCCCGGCCTAATCCAGAAGGGTCCTTTTTGTGTCCCCAAAACTGGCTTAAACCACCCAGCTTAGTTTCACTGCTACAGTCTGGCTCGTTTTGGAAGCACGCATCTTTGCCGAAAGAAGCGAAGGTTTTACCACTGTGAGAACAAATCCTGGCTTTGCACAAGGGGCCGAGCATTGGATGCTACAAGCAGTGTGCAGTTAACACCGGGAAGGGAGGCATTTCTTCCCTAGCCAGGTGCTCCTTTGCGGCAGCTGTGCAACGCATCTGTTTAGGGAGGCGGAGAATGACAAAACAAGTGCCAGGATTCTATGGGGGCACTGCTGCCATGTTGGATTATCTGAATGAATGAGGGAGGGGAGCTCTCTTGGGCATACATGTGTGCATCTCTGGTGACATGACGGATGTGTGCCACCAACACAGAGTTTTTCTGGTGGCGAGTCCGTCTGACAGAATCCCTTTCCCAGTGAAATCATCTCGATTCCACTTTTTTGTCTTCCTTAGGATATTGTGGCAACTTTTTAATATTCCCTCCAGCTTTTTGAGAACTAGATTCCTCTTACTGTAATATGCAGTGAGCTGCAGCTAACGGTGTATCTTCCCCACCATTTTATCAAGGAATGTATACCAGGTTGGGTTCCTACATCA
This sequence comes from Varanus komodoensis, assembly GCF_004798865.1. Lineage (NCBI taxonomy): Eukaryota > Metazoa > Chordata > Lepidosauria > Squamata > Varanidae > Varanus > Varanus komodoensis. The sequence continues at coordinate 8,734,452 of NW_025335440.1, read as the reverse complement.
CCAAACTGCTCTTATACAAATCTAGTGTGAGCACCCTTGGAATGCTGTGTACCCGTCTAGCTATAAGCAAGATATTATAGAGTCGAGGGGAAAGTATGGAAAAGGCAAGTAAAATGATCAACTCTCCTACGAGGAAAGATTGCAGCATCTGTGAGTAAAGAGGAAGAGGATACAGGTGTGCAGAACTGAGCACAGTGTGGAGAAAGTGGATGGGGAGGGATAGGGAGGACCGGATGGAGTCATTCCTTGGAGCTGATTGGCTTTGGACAGGTCAAAGGGAGAGCTTAGAGCGAAACTATGGCCTTCCATTCCGTGTGATGGAGAGGTGGCCACCAAGTCGGAAGCCTTTAAAGGGGGGTTGGCTGAATTCGGGGAAGGAGGCCATCCATGGCTACTAGTCCTGCTGACAATGCACCACCTCCAGAATTATGAGCATGTGCACCAGTGGCTGGGGAGCATGGGTTGGAAGGTTGTGCTGCATACCCCTCCTGCCTGAGGGCTTTCTGTGGGAGCTGGTGTCAACAAAACCCTGGGCCTGTGGGACCCTTGGCCGGATTCAGCAGGGCTGTTTGCGCACTCTGAATGCTACAGTGCTTGCGAAGTCCCTAAACACCAACATAAAAGGAAATACTTTTGTCTTTCGCACTTGCATTTGTGATGTGGGAAGCAATCCTTTGGTTATTTCACACACGAGTTTCAGAACTTCTCCTCCTGCCTCTTGCCCTGCTAGTCTCTCAGCACGGTATTTAGGGTTTCCACAAGGGGATTTTCCAATGGGATTTCAGCCGCAGGGCACAGTAATCTGGAGCTGCAGTCCGAGAGGTTTATCCAGGGCCCTTCTCCTCCCGGGATGGTGATGTGTAGCTTTCCACTAGCTTCAAAATGTGATAAGTTAGCCCAGCTTGGTTGAGGTTCCTCTTGCTCCTTCTGACTGGGTTCACACAACACAATTACCCACACTCAGGGCTGAGTGTAGGTTGTTGTTGTACCATGAGTTGTTGTCAAAATGTGGGCTCCTCTGTTGCCTGGACCCAGCCAAGATAACAGACCACACGGAACAAGCTATGGCGAACAACCCACAGTTCACTACTCAACACAATCCGTGGGTCCTCCTCATAGGTTGTTGTTCATAGTTAACTTCACTTACCCATGCCCTGCCATGGCTTGTTGGCACACCCGAATTCAGATAACATGATAATCCATATCTCAAGCACTACCCATGGTTTCACAACAACCCACACTCAACCCTTGAATGCGGGTCATCGTGTTGTCTGAACCCAGCCTCTCAGCGGTGCCCCAGAACTCTGCCTGGCTGGCATCACTGCAGGTTTGTGTCTTTCTACACTTCTTGGGCTGCAGCAGCTGCTTGTGCAAGAGGCTGAAAAGAGAAGCTTTAAGCTTTCGTTTGATCAGCTCAGCCCCTGAGAGTCTTCCCTTCCCCCCACCCCTTTCTGCTTCAGCAATGCAATCATAGCTAATGAATGCACTCATTTCTCTCCTGGATGGGGTGATTATTTATGGCCATTCAGTTGCTGGCTGGCTGCACTGGAATCGCAAACTCCCCTGGTTCCTGGAATGATGTGCCATGCGTGGCCCTGAAAGCAGAGAGCCAGTGCCCCACTCAAACGTAAATCATGATCATCAATTAAAGTTAGCAAGTGGCCAGTCCTCAGTGGACTCCTGCTAAGGTCACAAATCAGGCAAAAAGCTGGAGGTTTTTCCTAGCAGTCTTCATTATGGCAGAACATTGCTTCTCAGTAGGGGAAAGAGAGTGAGCAAGCATGGCCCGGTAAAAGCGTCGGAAAAAACCCAAGGTCAAGACTGAGCTCAATTATGAGAAGAGTCGTGCCAGAAGAAGTTGCTGCAGCTGCTAACAGTGGCACCAGATCGATTTCCAAAAAGACCACTGGCAAAGTGGGGTAGTGGTTACGAGCGCAAGACTGGGACTCAGGTGGTCCGGGTTCTAGCCCTCCCCCGGTCACGGAGCTTTGGGCTAGTCACAGTCTCTCACCTCCAACCTTGCTGTGCGGAGCCGAAGTTCCTCCTTTGCCCATTCAAAGCCTCAGACCTTTTCTTTGCAAAGTGTTCTGTATTGCCCAAAAGCACAAAGGGTCCAGAATGAATCTTTGAGCATGCACAGAGTGGTTTTGTTGAACTCAATCTAGCATTCACTTCCAAGGACACTCCTTATGAGCATGCCTGGCCCCCTTCTGAAAGGGGCATGCTTCCTCTCCATGCACCAGTCCTCTAATTGGGCCACCCTCCTTTGCTGGCAATGCATCATGGGGTCAAGAGCCATGCCCACCTCATCTGTCTCTGAAAAACCCCCATGTTCTGGATCCCCCTCCTCCAGCTGGACATCTTGGTTGTTCCCAGAGACAGCCGGCCCACCTGGGGAGTCTGGTATTGGGACAAACCCCTCTGTTTCTCCCATCCCAGGGTCTTGGGATGGCCTCCCCCCCCCCCAGTTTTCATTCCAATTCCTCTAAAGCCCCACCAGCAGCCCTAGAGAATGTGTGCCCCAAACAACCTCTTTCTCACTCCCCACATTCCCAGGGTCGCTGCAAGGATAAAACTGAGAGAAGCAGGGGAGTTACCTCTGCCGCCTTGAGTTCCTTGGAAGGAAAAAAGGTGAGATATAAATATAATAAGTAAAAAAGAATAATGCTTTGACAAATGCGCCATGAATACCACATGATTCACTGCATGAGCTCCGAGGATGTGGCACGAGGCTGGGCCGGCACGGCATGTCCCTCACAAAGGGGCCCGAGACCCTAAGGGGTCCCCACTGCGCTCTTCTGCGGCTGAATCGCCGGGTGTCTCTGAGCCACGTGTGTTCTCAGAGTCCATCGAGTCCTGGGGATCGAGGAGAAAGTCCATGGCTTCAGTTCCTTTGATGTCCACTGAAAACACAACAGCTCTCCACGTCACAGACCTGATCTTTTAGACTCATGCAATTTCATTTCTATACCACCCCATAGCCGAAGTCCTCAGGGCAGTTGACAGCAAGACGTTTGTGGGTTTCCTTATAATGCTCCTCGGAGCGTTCAGCAGGCCCAAGCCCTTCTGGGCACCTTCCGGTCAGCTTCTAGCTACCTGTCACACCTGCGGCTGAGCCAGTGCACCTGTGAACGGCGCTGGAAAGACCGTTGTTCCGTTCTTTTCCTTTACTGAGACCCCCGTGAGTTGCTGTTTGGCCTAATAATGCCCCCGCGGCGATCCACCGCTCTTCCCCCCCACTTGCTGAAGTGAGAAACCCATGTCTGCACAGGGAGGTGCCAACGTCCAGTTTTCAGCAAGTGCCTCATCTGGAGAAGACGCCAAGAGAAGCAAACACTGGCCTCACCTGTTGCTTCTTGCTTCCCAGGTAGGGGAGAACCACAAAGAGCTTTGGACACATTTTTCAAAAGTACCCGCACTGCTGAACATCTGCCTTGCAGGACCATGAATGGCAGTGTGAGCTCAGAAATAGATGTACTTATAAGCTTGGAAATGTGCGTATTTTGACCACAAACGGCTTTTGCATTTGGTCCAGAAAGTACGAAGTGGGTTAATCCTGCAAAAAAAATCTGAAATGCTTTCCTCATATTCCTGCTCAGGATTATTACAACATTGACCCATCAAAGGCACCCTTTAGAGATAACCCGGACACAGAAACAGTATGTGGGATGATTCAGGTATAAAATGTATCCACAAAACAAGCTTTTAATATGCATTTTGTGAGTGTTTGGTTTGTTGCTTGAGGTGCAATCCTGTGGCCTCTTGGGGTTGTCTGGAGGCGTCAGGATCCCAGCTCCGGGGTCCTGAGCTCTCCGAGTGGGAACTTGGAAGACGGTGTTCCCACCTCGCACCATCCTCGCACCTGGCATGGAAAACACCAGATGCTTTTTCTAAGGTTGCAGCTGGTCCTGGGGGGAAAAAGTCCCTGCAGGGCAGAGAAGGCCGAGCCTGAAGGTTTGCACTGATTCCTATCAGCATCTCAGCTTTCTTCCCACTGCTTCTTTGGCGCTTTATCTAGATTGCCCAAATATATCCAAGAACAAGCCCTGTTTTGACCAGATTCAGCTGCGCATCAGCAATGAAGAGACTGCAAGAAAAGGAGGACAAATGGTCTGTTCTATTGCTTTTTTATGCTTGCTTTAAGTCATTAACCATTACATAGTATTGTAAACCGATTTTAGTTATGATCAGATCATAGATAGTGCTTAAGCTGCCTGGAGAGTTTATTGCATTGCAATATTTACACAATTATTTTCTGTCTTTCCCGTAGTTGACTGGTGCCTGGGCTGTACCACTCCAGACTGCAGGTGGGGGCTTGCCTAGCGGAATGCCCCCCCCCCACCAAGACCACCCCATCCTCCATTATAGCAAATGAGCCAATCATAACGGAGCGAGCACGGAGTTCAGCTGAGCCGCCTCTCTCAGTTCCTTTGGGCTGATTAGATGAATGTAAATATAGCGTGGAGACATGTTCAGTCATGGAAATCCAGACTTATTTTTCTTTTTGTAGTGGGAAGAGAAGGGAGGGCAGTGCCAAGTATGGGTACCTGGAGCTTCAGCCCCAAATCTATTTCTTCGTGCCCCAAATTTGCCAGCTGACGCTGCTCTGAAGAAGCCCTAAAATCAGAGGAAAGGCTGGCATTAGCCATGCCTTATTCAGAGCAGTGTCTCACCTCCAAGACACAAGGGGTGCACTTGCCACTTATTTCAGATTTATTCACTCCCTGGAAGCGCGTTCAGAGCGGTTTACAAGTCAATAAAAGAGCCCATTCCCTGCAATTCAGGTTGCATTTATATTTTGATTATAGCATCTGCATCCCACAGAAGCCAAGGCTTCCTACATGGTCTTCCTCTCCCCTCTGTTATCCTCACAACAACAACCCTGTGAGTAGGTTAGACTGAGAGTCAGTGACGGACAGGAAGGAACCTGGATCGCCTGAATTACGTGTGTTGGAGGAACCCAAGCAGCCTGATGCAAATGCAAGCTGAGTCGAGGGAGAAGTTGCTGGTCCAACAGGAGAGCTGATGGACTGTCCCTTCCATAGGAACAGCTGCTGCTGCTGATTTCAGTGATACCAAGGAAGAGCATCCTCAGGACTCAAGGGCTGGTTTTACCCTGGAAAGCCCCACACAGCTGGGGGCTGCAATGCCTCTTCTGAGTTTCTACCTACGTCCAAGGGAGGCCGAGATGGTGGCAACATGCCCTCCCGCCCCTTGAGATCTGCGGGAGAGGCCCTCCTCCGGGAGCCCTCCGTGAAGGATATTAGGAGGGTGAGCACCCGGAGGAGGGCTTTCTCTGCGGTGGCTCCCCATCTATGGAATGCGCTCCCCACAGAGGTCCGCCTGGCGCCGTCGTTATTTGTTTTTCGGCACCAGGCTAAGACCTTTTTATTTAAAACTTATTTTAATTGTTAGTTTATTGGTTATTTATAGGATCTTTTAAGCCGAGATGCACTGGGTTTTAATATTTTTATTGTATAATTTGTTATATTTGTATATTTTGTTCTTGTTGTGAACTGCCCCGAGGCTTTGTTGCAATGGGGGCGGCATAAAAATGTTTTAAATAAACAAACAAACAGGGCCTGGAACAAACTCCCCACTGAGGCCTCACTGCCTCCCTTTTTTTTACATTTTGTATTGTTAAACCATCTCGAGACTTCAGTAATGGGACGGTCTAGAAAAGTTTTCAATAAATGAAATAAATAAGAAATATCTTTTTGGTGCCAGGTACAGACTCAGTTAGTCTACCTGGGTCTGCTAGTTTGTTTGTTTTTAAAAAATCAGGTCTTAAGATTTTCTTTTAATTCCCATAATTGTTAAAAAATCTGTTTTAAAGTTGCTTTTAAATTTTCCATTGTAAATGTTTCTGATGTTTTTAATATGTTTCAATATGATGTGTTTTATATTGTACGTTTAATGTGGTGTTGTGAACCGCCCAGAGAGCTTCAGCTGTTGGGCGACACAGATATTAAATAAACACATAAGCAAACTCCACAGCAGCACATGGACACGTTACCTGGCTCGATCCAGATATCTCCTAAACAGACCAAAGTCAGACGAAAGCCTGACATGCATTCTTGCCTGGGCGTATTTTTGGCTGCCTCACAGATGCCTGTCACCCATTCTTAAAATGCACTGACGTGGTCTAGCCACAAAATGCTAAATATGCTGACCACGGTGGGTCCCTAAATAGCATTTCCCCAGGCTTCATGGCACATCCCTTCCTCCTTAAGGAGGGGCCCTGGAAGAAGTGGGGAGTCTGGACGCTGTTACGCTCAGGTTGCTATGGGAAGCACGTGAATTTTGCAGCAAAGATCTGTAACGGCAAAGAGCACGGCTCTGAAGCTGCTTCTCCCGCTGCAGGATATGCGAAGGAAGAGCACACCCCAAATTGCAAACACACAAAGGTCTCGTTCCAGATTACAGCCACAGCCTTGCCGTAGTTTGGAGAGGCGTGTTGGATCCTTTTCAGCCTAAGGATCAAATTCAGTTTCAGAGAAGCTATCGGAGACCCCATCCCCGTGGTGGGGCAAAGGCCAAGCAGGGTATGAACGAAAACTGCCAGCACATTTTGCCTTGAAGCTCTTACGGGAGACATTTTTCAGCCTTTCAGAATGGGGGGGGGGGGGGGGTCCGGTGGGTGGGCTGAAATGGGGGAAAGGGGGAAGGGGGGGGGGGGGGGGGGGGCGGGGAGGACATGTGCGAAAGCTGGAAAGGGAGTGAGCGCTGCAGTGCCGGAAAGGCTGCTGGAAAGGGAACAGAAACTGAGGTGTGCATGTTGAAAAATTAAGGGTATTTATTTAGAATACTCCGGAACTACATTTTAGGTTAAAAGCTCCCCCTGCCCCAAGGGAGGTGGCATACCTCATTCTTTGTGCAAAGTTCAAAGACCTTAAAACTACAAAAGTAATAATCAAGAATTAAAACCCAGCAATAACCTTAAACACCAAGCCCAGTACGGCACTGAGGAAGAGATTGTAGAATTATACACTTGGAAGGGGCCAGATCCAACTGACAAAAGTCACCCATCCAGATTTTAACCAGGACTGACCCTGCTTAGCTTCCAAGATAAGGGAAGATCAGGCACCTCAGGTCCCTTGTGCTTCCCACCTCAACAATTCTGAAGGTGAAGAGTCCTAAAGACAAGGTTTGGACAAGGGTTTGGACAAAAGCATTCCTATATTCCCAACATGCTGACTCGGGCATGCTGGGAATTGTAGTCAGGGCACAAGGCAGACTTCCAAACCTGTGATCTGAAGTTGCTCCGGATTACAACTGGGAATGTACAGATGTTGTTCCATCCATCCCGCCTGAGTTTCATGACTGGCCGGAACTCCTTTCGTCCATCAACCGCTCCTTGACAGAATCAGAAGTTTTTAAACCAGAATTTCTATCTTTTTGTGCTCATTCACGTGAGCACAAATTCACATTTGTATATTACTTCAAGGGTGCATTCACATTAACGCTCACTTGAGTGTTCGTGAGTCTGTGAAATTTGTGTGACGTGGAAAAAAGAAGGCCGCTAAAGAATCCGCAGGTTGGATTCATAGACACCTGAACTCAATTGAATCCTTCGTGGATTTCTGTGGTGTTCTTAACTACAACTCCCACGAGCTCCAGCCAGCTTGGCCAAAGTTCAGGGATGATGGGATATGCTGGCCCTGGCTTTCATGGGCCGGAGTGCTTTGCCTTCATCCAATGCAAACCGTGTGTGTTTTTCTGATGCCAAGTAGCAATGTTGACCAAAGTATGGAAAATTTCTGTGTTTAGTACATGCCTAAAGAATTTGTTCTGTGCACCACATTTTAGCTTCTGCCAGAATGTCCATTTTCTAATTCATTGGCCTTGCAAGTATTTATTTAGCGAAGGTCTTATGCAAAACGCACCCACTGTACTTCTCAAGTGATTCCTTCCGTGGCATCGCTTTGATTTCTGTGCCAGGCTGAAACATTTGTTTGCTCACGTTAGAAGTCTCATGGAGCAGCTGAACTGCTTAGGAAAGTGCCAGGCTTGCTTTTAAATGCAACCAACCGTGTGCCTGAAAAATGAGGGCACTGCTCATTTCAAGTTCAGGTAGCTTCATCACAGCCGTCGCAAGCTTCACATTGAGAAAGGCAGAGGTTTGGATAATTCTGAAAGAAATAATGTTGGATCTACACTTCTCTGGTTATGCCAGGCCCCTGTGGCCAAGTTGTAGGTCCCACCACTGGTACGAGGGGACAAATAATGCTGGCCTACCTCACAAGGCTGTTGTGAAGATTACGCAGCTACAGCTGACCTGGATGATACATTCTCTGGCGAGATCTCAAGCGAGGATTTGAAACCAGTTCTCCCAGTCCAAGAAGCTCAGCCCTCTCCCACACTGGCTCACGTTTGGTGCAGCGGGCCGTGCGTGCAAAGTGATCTGAACTCTCAACCCTCCGTGTCGGTGGGATTATTTCCTCCAGTTTGTGTGCCCACAGGCTGAAAAAGAAATGGGATAAGGCATCCAACGCTTTGCTCTCTCTCTCTCTCTCTCTTTCTGCCCCGGCATCTTTATGTGCTGAATTCATTACTGGCACTTTCTGAGCTGCCTGAATCATGAGACACCCACCCTCCAGGCAGGGGCCTTAGATTTCCAGCACTAGACCTGCGTTCAAAATTAGGCTAAGGATGCGGGTTCAGTGGGAAGAAGTCCCAGAACAACATCCTGGCTGGGAAACGCCAGGAGCTGTAGCTTTTCTCCTATGCCCGAGCTGTGTAGGATTGCAGCCTAAGAGACCTGCAGTTTATTATTTTCTCACATCTGGGTAAGATCCTCTGCCCAAGGAGTTCAAGGCAGCTGCTCAGAACCATTGGCAGTTTTATCCTTATTGAGGGACAGGAACTTGCACTTAGCTCTGGTGGGATCTGAGCCTGGGTTTCCCAGGTCTGTTCAGCAATCTAGATGCTAAAGCCGACAGGTTTTTGCTTGCCTGCAAAACCCCAACAGGAGGAGCACCATCCCAGGGAGACCCTCTCCTGTGTTCCCCGCAAGCTTGCCTGTGAAGCTGGTGGGCCCAAGAGAAGACCCCTCTCCAGGAGATCTGAGTCAGGGCAAGTGCAGAGAGCCAGAGTGGCACAGCGGTTAAGAGTGCGGGACTGGGACTCAGGTGATCCGGGTTCTAGTCCCCGCTCAGTGATGGAGCTCACTGGGTGACTTTGGGCCAGCCACTGCCTCTCCATCCAACCTACCTCACAGGGCTGTTGTTGTGAGGATCAGATTGTGAGAAGGGGGAGAATTATGGAAGCCACCCTGAGCTCCTTGAAACAAAAAGGGTGGGATGCAGATACAACGCACGGATATGTAATAGAGAAAAAGGGGGCGTGGTTTTTCCGAGCGCTTGCACCCAAGCCAGATACTGTATATCAGGACTAGCCCTTGGACACTGTTGAACTGCATGCTGGGAAGCACCTCCAGGGGCAGAGGGCTCTGAAACACCCCTGCCCCCCCGCCCCCCCAGGGAGATAGTACAGCCCTCGCCCGCCGGTCCTGCCTTTGGACTCTCCAGAGGCATCCGATTCACCACGCTGGGAGCAGGATGCCATTCCAGATAAGCTGCTGGCCTGATCCTGCAAGGTTTTCCTTCTGCTGTTACCTGTTCAAGAAGGCTCAGGTGAGTCCTCCCCAGCTGGGTCATTTCAGCTTGTCCCAGTAGGTACTTCATTCATTCTTCCTAAGCCCTTACCTTTGCCGAGGCTGATTGCATGAGCTCATCTTTAGTTCTGCTGAGAGAGAGAGAGAGAGAGAGAGAGAGAGAGAGAGAGAGAGAGAGAGAGAGAGAGAGAGAGAGAGAGAGAGGATGCGCCTCGATACAGAGCACAGATTTTTTTTTTTTTAATGGCAGGACATCTTTGCTAAAGAGCAAATATCAAAAAATCAGAACTATCACAGAAGCCATTTCTTAATACACATGTGAATTATAGTTAGGATGGTAACTATAACCCTGTAGTTAATGACACACACGACATTAAGGTCTCAGTGTTCGTGATAATATCGCTAAGTGTTTCGAATCAATAACTCTCCCCCAAGGAAAGGAAAATGCTTTCTGAAATCAAAGGCAGTGGAGAATAAGGGCATCCTTCAATGCAAAGCCAATTACTGGGATGCAAGGAAGTTTAGCATTGCAGGCAGCCAAAATACCTTGCATCTCGCCTTTCTTCTCTAGCACTGCAATTTCTTCCTTGTGATACCGAGCACAGCAGAATTTTCTCCTGGCTGGCAACCTGCAGACAGGCTGGATTGCAACTCCCGTGCTGCTTGGGGATGATAGGAGTTATAGTCCCTCCCACCTGGGGGTGCCCGGCTGGGCAAGGCTGACATAGGGAATTCACCGAAGCCCGCCAACAGCTTGTAACTGGGAGAAAAGCTACCTGACTCGAGTATCTGGGGAGAGGATGGGTTAACAGCTGAACAGAGTGGAAACGACACTGTTTGTACTTTATACGGGACCTTGTCCCTTCTCCACAAAGCGCTTTCTATTACTGGTGCCCTGAGCACTTGCCTAGCAACTGGGATATTTGTGCCCAACATAATAGTAAACACGGCAGATGGAGCACGATAGATACGGTGCCAAGAGAGCTGGAAAGCATTGGTTTGCCTTGCCACTCCATGTTCTGGCTTGGAATTGCATCCACCCTGTAGCAAGGCCTCAGATATCTTTCTTGGCCAGCGCTGTCGATTTCTCCATCGTTTCTCAATAGGTCAGCTGAAGTCTGGATGAATCATTATTTCCACTTTGGACGGCAGACAAGCTGAGATGAGAATTCAGGCTGCGGGCCCGACCATGGGTGGGGAGTGAGAACCAAGCGCTCAGATTAGCTCTTAACATCTCAAAATAAGGGCTGCCAGGAATCAAGGTGGCCTTGGAAGTCACACAGGTTGGCCTGCGAGCATCTCTCCGGATTCCCAGTGCTGCCCACTCCTGCCCATGGCACCAATTTAACACACGCACAGCCTCCGGGACGCAATGCCTTTTGCCACTGGCTACAGAAGTCTGGTGGGAACATGTAGTGCAAAGAGGGAAAACAAGATTTCTTCTTCCTGGCTGGGATTTTTAGGTGAGGTAAGCGCACCCATCAAGGCAGATTAAGATATGGCCAGGCACCATCCAAAGGACCTTGGGAATTATAAAGGTACTACTAAAAATGCTTGTCATATCAAACTGCAGTCTTGAGAATGCACCAAGCCAAGCAAGAGAGAAGCAGGGCCTTCTTGGTGGTAGCTCTGCAGCTGTGGAACTCCTGGCTTGCTAATGCCCCTCTCGCCTTGCTTTTCACCGTGCTCTGAGGTATTTTAATTTTTTTAATTGTATCTGTTCATGAATTATTTTAAATGGTATTATTCTTTTCATTATTCAAGCTTCCTTTGGAATTTTATTTTCAGAAGGGGGGAACCAAATGGCTAGATGAATAAATAACATTTTGGCCTTTTTTTCCCAGCCACAAGTCTGGGTGCTTTGATACCAGGTTTACTCATGGTTTTCTCCTGATTTATTTTCTGCATTTTCACCCTGCTCTTCTGCAAAAAAAAAAAATTGCCAGTGTGGCTTTCAAAAATGAAGAGTGAGACAGACTCTGCCCTTGGGACATGACTAAAACGGAAAACGAGTTGGGATGTTGACAGTTGTCATTGGAGGGAGCCCTGAAAAAGATATTACCTTGGATGCATCGGGCTAATAAATCAGAGTTTCTCATGCCCTCAGGGATCCCCCTCCCCATTTCCTTTCCTTTCCTTTCCTCTCCCCTGCACTACCTTTGGGTTGTTTGCTTTAAGATCCACCTTGCAGAAGAGTTCTAGAAAACACCGGAGCTCTGTTAGAAACATAGAACACAGAAACAGAGTGAGTCAGAAGGGGTCTCCCGGGCCATCTAGTCTGACCCCCGGCTCCAGCCGGCTCCGCTCACAACATGCCCGCCATGTGCACGTCCAGCCTATCCTTGAACACCCGCACTGATGGGGCTTCAACCACCTCCCGTGACAGCCCATTCCATGCTCTAGGGGTCCTAACTAGCAGGAAGTATTTCCTGGCATCCCAATTGAACCTTGGTTCCCTGAGCTTTGCTCCATTGGAACATGTCCTGCCCTCCACTGCAGGGGAATAGTGCCCTAATTTACAGACCCTGATAAACGTCATCACACCGGTGCAGCTCTGGATATTTTCCTCTGACGGACCAATGTACCTGTCCAGAGGTGTACAGCGTAGAGGTTGGTAGTATTCTGGATTGGCCAGGTGTCACGCTGCAGCAGGCCTGAGAAGCACGTGACCTTGAGAGGCTCCGGCCTACAACTCCCATCCTTCCTTAGCATGAGCTCTGCTGTGTAGGGCTGATGGGAGTTGTAGGGAAATCTGACATGGAGCAGAGAACGTAATACTTAATTTGCTTAACAGATTGGTATACTGCTGCCAATATTTAAGAGTATCTCTGAGAGGTGTAGAGGAAATTTAAAAACATAACAGGCATTAAAGTACAATTAAAATATACAATAATGGCTAAAACGTCTATATAAAAGATGAATAAAACCACCAATATTAAGCGAAAGCCTTATTATAATTAATTTTATATCTATGTTGCTCATAAGCCAAAGCATTTTTGGGTAGTAAACACCAATTCATACAATAAAATACAATGAAAAATAAAACAACAATAAAAACATCATAAAAATGAATTCAAAAGTTTAAACCACATTTTAATGACTAAACAGCTAAAAGCATTCAATACTGCTGGGTTAGGCACTGCAGGTGGCGCAGTGGTTTAAACCGCTGTGCTGCTGGGCTGGTTGATCGAAAGGTTGCTGGTTCGAATCTGCACAACGGGGCGAGTTCCCGTTGCTCCGTCCCAGCTCCTGCCCACCTTGCAGCTCGAAAGCATGCAAATGCAAGTAGATGAAAAGGTACCCCTTCGGTGGGCAGGTAACAGCATCCCGTGCACTTCGGTGTTTAGCCATGCCGGCCACATGACCACAGAGACCGTCTGCGGACAAACGCTGGCTCCCTCGGCTTGGAAACGGAGATGAGCACCGCCCCCTAGAGTCAGGCATGACTGGACGCAACGTCAAGACAAAACCAGACCCACTGGCAACCCCCCCCCCCATGTGCTATTTGGAGTTGGTAAATGCCTTGGGAAAGAGGGTGGGCTTAACTGAAGAAAAGTAATTTGGCGCCAAGCAAGTCTGGAGATCATTTCACAATTTGGGGGCTAACACAGAGAAGGCCCTGCTCCTTGTTGCCACAAGCCACGCCCCCCCATACAGACTGGGCAGCTCTCAGTCAGGGATGGCTTGGGGAAAGAAATGCGTCCTGACTTGCCACCGAAGGCCCACTGCGCTAGGTGCCTGCCAGGCGCCAGTGGGGAGATCAGTCCATGTGTCCGGTGCCTGCAGGGAGGAGACCTTCTACCTGATTGCTTTGCTGCATAAGGGTGATCCGGGGGTCACGATGCAACAGGCAAGGCATGCAATTGAGCGAGGAGAGCAGAGATAGGCGCTCAGTGACAGGATGCAAGGCTGCAGGGGACAGCAAAAGCCAGACAACGCAGGACCCTGGGGAGAGCAGAGGCTGCTCCAAGTGCGCCGAGCAAGAGGTCTTGGGTGGGTCTGCACAGCATGAGAGGCCGGGATGAATCTCCTCGCTCTGGGTCTCCTGGGTCAACTCGTTCTGGGGTTCTTGTGTGGTAGGATCAGTCTTCTGAAACCAGGAAGAGAAGCGTGGCTTTTCTAGGGTCTCCGTGCTCTGCCACAGCTTCTCCGGTCATCCACCCCAGCACTGTGGGAGACCCTCCCTCTTCTCCCGGCCCGTTGGCCAGGCTGTGATCCCAGCAGGAGGCCTTTGCGGCCCCTCCACGGAGCCCATACAAGTCCCCACCACCAGGCAGGTAAATTCTGGAGGTCCCTGGAGCAGAAGTCTCTTTCGCCACACAGAAATGGGGCGTTGCTCACCTGAGTGCCGCCACATGTCCCGGTGCGGCGCACAATGCGCATTCAAAAATCCCCCTCTGCCTGCACCACTTCCTTGGGCACCGCTGCAGCCAGTCCACTGCCCGGAGGTTTTCGCTCCTTGGGCTCCTCTTCCAGGACCGCCGCTTGGTGGCTGCTCTCCCCTCCTCCAGCCTCCAGGAGCCTTCTGGCCAAGGAGCGGCAGGTCTTCTGTCTCCACACCCTCTGGCGGCTCCTCTAGTGGCCCTCCTCCTACCACCACTAAAGCAAGCGACGCAACAGAGCTAGAGAGCCCAGGCTGGGACAGAGCAGCTGCTGCAGAGAACAAGAGAAGTGTTTGGGTGCAGCCATGTGGCCGTGGACACTCGTGAATACGAACGAGGCCTTCTCAGTCTCTGGGCTAAGACCAAAGGCAGAACTGCAGCCTTCATTAAATGCTCTGGGCTTCCACGTACCTCTGTAAAACAAGGCTATGACATTTTTAAAAAGGCCTTCGGGCTTGAAATGTTAAGACTTTAGCCCCATGACTGAGGGGCTGTGCCTGCTCACCGGGAAGATGGCTCATCAGCATCTTTTGGTGTGTAGGATGGTAAACAACTTTCTCCAGCTTGTTTTCATGCATTTATTTTGGGAGAGCTACATAATGAAACCCAGGCTTTGAGAGGAAATGTGTGGTGCACATGGCTCCCTGCCCTTCAACATCCTCTCCTCCTCTTCCTCCTCCTCCTCCTCCTTTTAACGATGCCGATAAACAGCACTTCCCCCCTCAAGCAATGTGTTTTTAAACAAACAAACAAACAAATAACCAAAGAACAGATTAAATTCCATGGTTCTCATTTGGGGTGTGCATGTTCTTTTTGTTTATAGCTGGGATCTTTGCAGATGTCTTTTACAGAATATTATTTATTGGACCTGCCCCTTTTCCGCTCAGTCCATCAGCTTTAAGAGAGTTTGCCTGCGGACTCTTCTGAAGCATTAAATCACAATTCTTTATAGAACCGGGAAAGATCTATAGTGGAATTAGCACAGCATGAGCCCAAAGGTTTTGCAGCGTCACCTCAAAAATGTCACACAAGCATTTCTTTGGGTTTCCCCTCCTTTGGAAGTTAAGGAAAGCAAGGCTGGAAGGGACCAAAGGCTTCTCTGATTCATCTCTTGTTTTCCAGAGATGGACAACCAACCGCCCATGAGGTACAACGAGGGCATAAACCTGTTTCTGTTCCTCATACACTGGCATCAGATGCAGGCTGCCTCTGGCCCTAGGCAGCCGCCCCCAGCCTTGCGCTTTCCAGATGCATTTGGACTGCAACACCCAGAATTCCCAGTGAATGGCCCTGCTGGGTGGGAATTCTGGGAGTTGCAGTCCAAATGCCACTGATGGCCACCAGGTTGGGGAAGCCTGCCCCAGAGGGCTAGTAGCCATTGGGAACCTTCTTATCCTCCACAAGCCCAAGCTGGTGGCCCCCACTACACTTTCCTGTGGCCATTTCCACAGCCCTGCAGAGGGCAGCCAGAAGGCGACACGAGAACGTGGCATGCCAGCGACCTTGCAAGAAGCCACATGGGGTATTTCTTTGGTGTGCCCAGTGCCAAGGTCAGTGGATCAGGAAGCCCTGAAAGCAGGAAGGGGAAGGCAGTTACTTGAGGAGGAACCACCTAAGGAAGTGCTTGGAGGGGCTTTGGTGGGTGGGAATGAAGTTTGGTCCCCAGGGGGATGGAATCTGGCGCCGCTTGAAAACACTGGTTAGAAGTCCTTTGATGCCTTGAGAAGAGAAGACTGAGCGGGAACATGGTATCCTTCTATAAGCACCTCAAAGGCTGCCACAAAGAGGAAGGCCAAGATCTCTTCTTGCTGATGCCGGAGTGTAGGACACGGAATAATCAAGTCAAGTTGTGACAACCCAGATTCAGGCTGGAGATCAGGAGAAGCTTCCTCTCTTTCAGAGCAATAGGACAGTGGAACCAGCTGCCTGGAGAAGTGGTGGGTTCTCCACACTGGAGACATTCAAGAAGAAACTGGGCAGCCATCCGAGTGGGATGGTGTAACATGGTGTCCTGCAACAGCAGGGGGTTGGACTCGATGGCTTTCTTCTATTCTATGATTCTGTGATGCTCTGAATAAGTTTTTAATGGGCAGAAGGATGTCCAGGCCCCGCCCACTCTGCTGCTGGCCCCGCCCACTCCGCCACTGCCTGCAGCCCTGGCTGGAATGCGCCTCCCAAGCTGGAAGAGAAGCTGACCCTCGACGAGGTTGTCCTAAGCCTGAGAGGGCTGCGCTGGAGTGGCAGGAATCCTTCCCTCATGCAAGCAGTTGCCCATTCTGCTTGCACACCTGGTCGCACAAGCAGAAGGTGCAAACTACTGCATGGCAGGTCACACAGGCATAAGTATTGCTTATTATTGATTTTATTTCCCTACGGCCCAATAGCCGAAACACTCTAGGTGGTTTACAATGCAACCACTTGTGCAAACACAAATTTGGGCACGCACAAATATCACTTCAGTTGGATGCTTCTCTCGCATACAGTGCAGGACTTTCTTTCTGCTTGAGTTGATGGAACAGCGCAGCGTGATGGTGCCCAATCCGTTTATTTACTTAAACTAGATTTATATCCCACCTGTTTCTTTTCTTTGAGAACTCAAAGCAGCTAACGTCATGTTCCTTCTCTTGCTCTCCATCTTATCCCCACAACAACAACCTTGTGAGGTAAGGCTGGGCTGAGGTCATGGTTTCTCAAACAGACACCCTGTCTTTGGGGAACTGCCTTTGCTCATGAACTGGTGCCTAAAGGGTTAGAACTTCTGTGCCCATTCTGGCTCCACCGTAGCTGCTGACACAGGAAGCAGTCCAGGGCTCTCCAAGGCACGTTGGTGGAATGCAGGTAGCTGATGTCCCGTGCCAGTAGTGAGAGGGACAGGAATTAAAAGCAACATTCCTGCGAAAAGAAGGATGTCTTCACCTGCTGCAGGAAAAGGTATAACAGAGTTGCCTCGCAGACCTCCCTCGGAAGGCCAGTCCACCGCTGGGGTGCCACTGCAAAGGAGGCCCTTCCTTAGTAGCCACCCACCTGATCTGAAAGGAACGTGGCATATTCCAGGGCAACCCAGCTTCCTTGCCCCAAGCTTTCCTCAAGCAACCACGATTCCAGTGGTCTAATTCTGTGTGCAGTAGCTCCTTGGAAGGTCCTGCTTCATTTCCACAATCCTCTTCTCCATCCCACACATTCTCCACCCCATATATTTGCCATGGAGACCCACGACTGCAGCCACACGCCCTTGATTTTCCCCACAGACTCAGGGCCACGCGCAAATTCGGGGGCCTTTGCAGCCAATGCTCTCTCTAGGTTGCTTCACTGAGCAGTTTGTCATTAATGTGATTAAAAAGAGACACCTACACAATCGTGTGTGTTTGCCAGCACCCCACAGCAGATGCATCCTTCCCTATAGAAAGGAGGAAGGAAAATATGCAAAAATGCAAGATTCTCTAAAAATAGGTCAGGTCGAAGGCGGCTCATCCAACTGTAAATTATCCCGAGCCCAGTAAAACCTCCGTGGATGAGACAGTTTGAATGTGTGGGGGCATGAAAACATAATGATATTAAATTAGAGCTTGCCTCTGAGAGCGGGCAGAAGGGCCTATGAATTATGCTGGTGAGAGCGCTCCTCTGGAATCGAAGGCAGCTCTTGTTGCCCATGGACAAAAGCTCATAAATTTTGTTTTATTTTGGCTGTCGGGAATAATGCTGTCAGGGAGAGTTTAAAGAAACATGCTCCTTCTCTGCCTTAAACTGAAAAAAGAGGGAGAAACGCGGCTTCCTTTCTCCCTTGCTTTATGACCTCAGTGAAGCATGAGGATTTTTTTAAAAGGTCTTTCTTCTCCACAGCAGAAGATGTGAAGCTCTTGCCCAAGAGATGCTAAAATCCCACGTTACTGGAACGCGAGAAGACCTGTGCTGGATGAGACCTCGAGTTGCGTGGAAACCACAAATTGCAGGACGCTTTGCAGGATGAGCAGAGCCGACATTAAATTCCATACGAACGAAACGAAGGAACACTCTTCCACATCAAAATGGAAGATCCTTTCCTCACCCCCATCTTCTCCCTTTTATGCAATTTTATGGGCTCAGCCTTGCCACTCTCTGGTTCTTTTATTTTGACTCTTGCAAGGGGCTTAAGGCTGGCTGACCTGCTCAGAGGCCTGGCTTCCCCTTGTCCCGTCAGACAACAAGGAGGAAGCCGACAGGGATGGAAGCAGAAAGAGAAGATGTCATAAAGCGTGGAAGTGATGAATTTGTGGGACTTCCTCCTCCTCCTCTAATCGGCGATGAGTCCCATGTTTTTCACAAGCCGGCTGTTTCTCTAACTCCCACTTAAACTGCACTCCTTGACTTCTTCCTGGCAAATGCTCTCGGGCCCTGGCTGGGTTCCTAGCACTGTTGCAATCAGAAGCAGGCGAGGCCATTCTCGTCTTGGAATTTGGCAGCGACCAGCCCCCAAAGTCCTTCAAACTCTGGACGCCTCCAGTGACTGGAAGCAGAGCCAGAGGCAGGATTGGAGCATGTAGGCTGGCAACTTGCAAACTGCCAAACATTTACAAAATAAATAAGATGCTGATCTACATAAAACTGGCACGGGAGCATTTACATTTCAAGATGCAAGTAGAATTAAGTAGTATCCTTGAAAACAAACCGTGGCTGGACTGGAAAGAGAGTGCTTCTCGCCCCAAAGGGGGAAGATGGTGCCCAGGGACCCTGGGCTGTCTGGATGCTAACGAGCTTTTATGGGCCCCTTTGAAGCCCCTGTGCTCCCATCGTGCCATTCTTCCATTTCAGCCAGGCTTGGACTGATCACTCCTCGAACAGAGGATGTCTCCGGAGAAAGGGCAGTCCTCTGCAATACAGGACACCTGGCCACGGTGGTGTGATGCCCTTAGCAGGCCAAGGGTGACCTCCAATCGGCTTTTAGAAAAATCTGCTCTCAGGAGGAAATGAAGGAGGGCATCAGACTTGGTCCTGATTCTGGTCCCACCTTCCTTCCTTCCTTCCTTCCTTACACTTTCGCCTAAGCAGCGTGTCGGAGGGAGATCCCTCCAACCCACATTTCAACAAGAGAAGCCGACAGAATAGCCACCAAAAAGAAGCCACACTTATCTATAGAAACAGCTATTATTTAAACTAAAATACAGTGCATTTCACCATAGAGAAGAAAAATGGCTGCTGTCCACATGCTAAGACGTGTTTACTTATTTAATTTATTTTTATTATGTTGGTATTGCACCTTTTTCCTGCCGGGATCTCAAACTGGGCTACAGAATCCTCCTCCTTCCCATTTTATCCTCAATACAACCTTTTGAGGTAGGCTATGCCGAAAGTCCACGACTGACCCAAAGGCACCCAGGGTTGGAGCAGAAGGATCATGTGACTGGATGGAGGGTGGGGCTAGCCAAGTTCAGCCCCTATATGAATACTTATATTGCAGACTTTCCAGGGGGAGCATTTTGTCTAAACAAACTTTCCAAGCTTTAGATTCTGGGTGTGGTTGGACCACAGCTGGCCAGTATGGCTGATGGTCAGGGATGGAAATCCAATGCCATTTGGGGACCTACGTTTGCACTCCAGGAGGAAACATTAGAAGAATGGAGAGGCAGAACTTTGCATGTTCTGTTTCCACCACGAACGCAAAGAGAGATGCTGTGGAGGTTGCATGCGAGCGAGGAAGACCTCTTTCCCTTCATACCTTGCATACTGCTAAAGTACATGGAATGAGGCACACGCATCGTAAAATCCTAGCAGTCTTTGTTGTGTGAAGCGATGCTACATCTCTGCCTTGTCAACCTTCACCCCCCGCCCTCCACATGGGTTACAGTCAGATGTGTCATCTGGGACGTTTTTAGCCTCACGACAACCCTACAAGGTAGTTCAGGGTAAAGGACAGTGACTTGCCCAGGTTCATCCTCCAAGCTTCTGAACCAAGCCGGCTTTTGAAGCACTGTTGTTGTCCAAGCCCACCTGTTACCATGAAGTTTGGTAAACGGCTTGTATTCGAGCGAAAGTTTGGATGGATTGCGCACACCGGAAGCAAAATCCCGTGAGCCACTGTGCGGCCAAGGTGCCCCTTTAAAACGGCCTCTCCTGGCAACACAGACAATTCCTGGGGCCTGGGCATTGAGGCGATGCCCCCCAGTAATCAGAAGGGGGGTGGGAATGGGAGGGGAAGGCTTGTGTTTTGATCGGTTGGAAGGAATATAACAAGCGGTCACCCCGGTGAGTCATTTGGGATGCTTCCTTGCATCTTCCTCCGCACGGCCTTGAGAAGAGGCCCCGGGCTGGGAATCTCGTTCTTCTCCACTTGCCAGAGAGAGCAAAGACGCTGCATCGCTTCTTCCGCGAGAAAGGCTGCCCACAACCTTGCAGTAGAACCGGGGAGCCCTTTTCACCCTGAGAGCCTCGCTGGTTCCCGGCATGTGTGCCGGGGGCTGTTTGCCAGCCGGGGCCACCAGTGGGTGAGCTGGACCCCCAGAGGGGTGAGGGTACCCCATTGCTGGCATGCTCCTCCAGTGGGGCCACCCTGACCCCGGTTACTCTTCATCCCCCTTGTCCTTATGCACAACAAAGGCCTGGATCCGGGGTGCAGGGCACGAGGTTGTAGAAAGGATAAATGGTCTGCTAGGGAGGCAGCTGCCCCCCCCCCACCCCTGATCTGGGCCTTCAGGCACCCACATCAACCCACACCCGCTGCAAGCCACCCCATAGAAAGTCTGGCTGCAGAGGGGCAGAGATGATTGTTCAAGGGGACCGCACAAGGTGGCAGGACACCAAGGCTTAGCCGAGCTGGCTGGGGATGCTGGGAATTGTTGCACTTGTTGCACTTCTGTCTAAGCAGGTTTAGGGCGGTATCCCAGGGCCAGCCTTCCAGAAAGATTTGGACTGCAACTCCCAGAATTCCCAGTCAATGGCCCTGCTGGATGGGAATTCTGGGAGCTGTGGTCCAAATGCTTCTGAAGGACAGCGGGTTGGGGCAGGCTGCTAGGCTCTTCATTTTAAAGGTTTTTAAAAGCCTGTGTTGTCACAATGGAGGTTTTTCAGGAACTTCACTCTCAGTGTGATGGGGAGAAAGGAAAACCCCTTAATTCTTAATGAGAACATCTCGTCCAAAAGAGAAGAGTTTTCCCCAAGCGGTTTTCCTCCAGGTTGTTTGGACTACAGTGCCCTTGCCTGGTGGCTGGAATTGATAGGCACTGAAGCTCAAAACACCTGGAGAGCTCCAGGTTGAGGAAGGCCAGGTTAGGCTTACAGATGGATGGATGGTTGGATGGTGGAAATGAGGTTGCTTCTTAATTAACATGTTTTTTTTAAAAGCCAAATGAATGATAGGGAAAGCAAGGCAGAGCTGCTTTAAGAACAAAGTTGCTCTCCTCAGTCAAAGGCAGAGTCTTTGCCACCGGCAATAAAAATTAAAACGATTGTTTGCAATTTTACAACCGAAGTAATGGAGTACATTTTAAAAAAAACCTGCTGCTGAGCAGTGAAATGTGGAAATCAATAGAATGTTTGTAATTCCCCACCACCCAGCTAACCCATAAACTGACAATTTGGTAATGAAAAGAAAGGGTGAGAGAGGGAAAGAGAGAAAGATTAGAATAATGTGCTTCCAACTGCAGCAGCCGGCATGACCAATAATGACTATTTCAAACTGTAGCTCAAAACACCTGGAGGGTTCCAGGTTGGGGAAAGCTGATATTTCTTCTTCCAGAGAGCTGAAAGGGGGCACTTTAAGTAAGAATTAAGCATCACCCACTGCAGAGTGTTGCAAAGGGACTTGGGAAATCAGGGTTCTAGTCCTCATGCACCATGAAGCTCACTGGCGCATTTTGTGCCAGCCACCAACTCTCAGCCTAACCTAGGAAAAGGCAGGATATAACTGTGATGAAATAAAAGGAATAATGATGAACTGCATGGGAAGATGGAAGCATCCAGCTCACGTAGGTAGATAATGCAACAGACTCACCTGACCCTCTGCAAAACACAGACAGAAGAGATTTTACAATGCCTGAACATCCCTACCCACCACCCCAAAGCACCGTGAATCACTACCGGGATCAATATATTGTTGCCAGGGAAATCGGTTTCTCCCGCAGCTGCTATGAGACTTGCAGATCAGCTCAGACGCAAGTCTGCAGGGGGATGCGGTGGCATCTCTGCTAATAAAAAGGTGCAGGTATAACATACCGGTGAGCCTTGGTTCCACTAGATCACTGGCACGTGCGGTGACCTTAGCTGCAGGTGCAATTCTGCTCTGTGTGCCAATCAGACCTCTGTCCTGATCCTGCAAGGAAGGGTTTTGTATGTGTCTTTCACATGGGCAGCAACAGGTGAAGGTTTCTGCTGACATGGAAACATCTCATCCCTTTATCCTGGGTGTCCAACAGACACCCGCAATGCTTATGGGGTGGTTAAATCTCCCCCTCTTATCTGGCACTCACTTCAGCAAAATGTCTTTTAAAGAACCTTCCCTCCCAGGGTAATTCATAGCCCCCAGTAACATATTATCTAGGCAGACATGGGTGAATGACCCAAGACACAGGTTTATCATTTTAAAAAGTAATGTTGAATTTCTTTATGGAAATCAGAGTTTACATCAGGGGTGGGGAGGCCTTGTGCAGATCTCAAATCTCGTTGACATTTGGCGATGGCAGCAAGAAAAAGCGCTTCCTTTTCACAGCTCGAAGCGGCAGTTGGCTGCCAAAATTGGGTAGTGCGATTTCTGCAGTGCGAAGGGGGCTGTTTTGAAGCAAGCTCTCCTCTTTCCCAGCGGCTAAATTTCAGTGGCAAGATGCTGTGTTTGGTTTTTAGGAAGAGGCTAGTTTTGTTCCCTGCAGGGATGGCAGGGATGAAAAGGGATCCCTAGAATTTATCCACTCCCTGATTTGGTTTACATGGCATTAGAAGTAAAGAGGAAGGACAAATTCCAATGGTGGCTCAAATAGAAGAATAGCAATGCAGCGTCCTTTGTTTCTTTGCTCAGACCTCTGCCTTTGTTTCTTCTTGCCATCCTTAGGAAAAGAGAACGCAAAGGCTCAAAGAAACCAGAAAGCTGCTAGTTCTCCTTTAGTCTGTGGGTGAGGAGAAATATGTAAGAACGGGGGAGAACAGACAAACAGTCCCAATGGGGGAAAAGGGTAAACTTCCAGCCTTAGAAGAAAATGCTAATACAGAAATTATTTCCAGGGCTGTCCGACACACACACACAGGCAAAATTTGTTCCGTTTGCACTGCAGTGCAAACCCACCGAATTCTCATTTCATGAATCAATATGTGAGTCAAGCACAGTTATTCTCTGGTATTTGCACTTCTCTGAATGTCGAGGTACATTTCTCAAATAAAAAAAGCATATGTTGGGAGAATGGATCTCACAAATGAACATATTGGTGGAACTAGTTTAGAATAATGCATTATGTTAGGCAAAATTGTGGACAGAAAGGTTATCAGGAGCAAAGCATATGAAATGCTTTCAGATTTTCGTGTGAACTTTAAAACAATCACAGTCCGAGATGAAATGAATTTAAGGTTGGGAAATGTGAACGTGAGAGAAACCAAAATGGACAGATGTTCCCATCCAGGATGCTCTCTGAGAAGCTGCTTACAACAAGGGGCGTGTGGACAGAAGCTTGGGAGAAGATGGTACCGCTTGGTTAGGTATCAAATTTGAGGAAGGCTTTCTTAAGGTCTATAGGAGAAGCAGTGTTTGTCAATAAAATCAGCAAGTAAAATGGTGCATTGAATAGCATTATCCACTTCATTAAAAGCCAGTCAAGAGTAAGAATTCACACTACTTCCTGCCCACGGAAAGGCGCTTCCTGACAGAGGTTTCCTATATGCAAAGAGGGTTTTGCATGGAGTAGCATTTGCAAAAGCTTTCCATCCTCCTCCGGAATGAGGCGGTGTCACTGAGGAAGCATCCTGCAGTGGGATTCCGCGGAAAGGCTGGATTCGCCCACTGGGTTGTGAAATGTCCTTGTGCCGAGAAGAGAAGGTTGGCCTCATACAATTCCCTGCAGTGGCTTTTTCAGACAGGCTTTAGATCAGCCACAGGGATGAGGGAGAATTTAGTTAAATGTGCGTGTTCATTTGAACTTACAGATTTCACATTTTCAAACCACGGTGTGAAGTGGAATTGAAGCATCCTTTGAAATGTGCAAGGAATTCACTTTGGGTGGTTTTCAGTGTCTCAGAGTCCAGGTCCCTGGTGAGATTGCCCAAGATTTTCAGGGCATGTGCCTGAAATCAAGTCCAACCAAGCTGTGAAACTGAGGAACTGCAAACACTTGTGGACTTTTTCTAGGCTTGTCTTGCTTCCTCAGAGAGGGATGAGCACTGAAAGATGTCTGAGAGCAGGGACAAACCGGGTTCTGGAAAGACTCAGCACATCCCTATTCACACTTCCCCAAGTTTTGCAGTGGAGCCCTCCAATCAGAAATCTGTGTACACATATGAGGTTATATGTTGGACAAAATGATGGTTAGAATCTATTACATTAGGAATCTTGCTTGCAATACCACCCCATGTGAATATTCGGCAAAGATGCATGTTTTGGAAGACACATGCGCAGAGATGGTTATGAATTCAATGCAGACATTAAGAACATTCTCAAACGTTTGGGATGAACTGAACTGAAGCCTGGAGAAACTCTTAAAGTTGAAGAACAGCTGAAGTTAAGCTCGGAACACAAACGAGAAAGGGAGAGAAACAAAGTGAACACTTGTGTCCATCCTTAAGATCACTCATGTTCAACTGCATTATGACGTGGTGTAGATCATATTGTGGAGTAACACAAGCTGCATATCGGCATTCCACCAGCGTTGAAAGCACCATCCTGCCATTTGCATTTGTGAAGCTGGAGAAAAAACCAAAACAAAAAACAGGGTGCCGATTCACAATGGTTTGCAGGCCTTGAAGGACCTTCTGGACTTGGAAAGCTGATAACAGTACGGTAGTTGGATGTCCTGGGCATGTGATGTCCTTCTTCACAGAGGCTTTTACAAATGCTTCTTGGGCCCATCTTCCAGTGGAATTGAGTTCCACACACCACAGCTGGTGTGCTCCAGTAAGGTTGGGTGACGTCTACGATGTTGTGATCCGGTTTCCAGAGAGTCACCCATCGTGAGCTTGCGCCAGCTTGCCTGGGCGGGTGTCACCATGGTTCCGGCATGAATACATCCCACAGTTCATTTGACCATCTGCTGTTTGTTCATATCACACTTGAAATTTAAAGGGCGCAAAGCACTGATTCATCCCGAATGGAGGAAACGCCAAATGCTCTGCAGAGCGTCTAATTACGAGATGCTGATGTGGAAGGGCAAGGTGGAGAGGAACTCGGGAGAAAGAGAATGGGCCGTCTTGACCCGAGAAAGGCCGACCTTTCAATGCATAGCCATCACTGCCCAGGCATATGGCTTACTGGACCAGGGAGTATGCACAGGAGATGGACAACTCCTTGGTCAGTAGGGTGTCCTGTCTAGTTTAGGCTGTATTTGTACAGGAGCTGTCCGTAGTCCTGATCTCTGCCCCCAAAATAAGTTGCCGTCCTGGAGCACCATGGATAGCGCCATGAAGCTCAAGATAAAAGCTGAGAGGAGGCGCTCCAGTGACACGGGTGCCGGCAAGGAGAACAGGGCCTATTGGTGGATCGCTGCTGTTGGTCAAACCCTAAACCCAACCCTGGGCTGTGGCCCCCAACATGGGGCTTTTAAGGAAAACCGTGGATGGATTTTTGTGTGGCAGGACTGTGAAGGATGTGTCCTGGACACAAACTCCTGACTGAGTGTGTGCTTGGAAATACTGTATTCCGTAGTACTGACTGAATGCGCTTTTCTATGCAGGGTATTTATTGTGTGCTCCATATTCTTTCTGTTCAGTTCTTTCTGGGTTCTTTAGAAGCTCTTGTGATCTTGCAGGTTTGCTTTTAAAGAGCATCCTGGGAGGGGTTGCTTTTTAGGACAGGGGACTTGTGATATTATTGGTGAGAGAAAAGAAGACGCTTTCCACTAGGGTATGTGCACTGTTCTACTATACCACAGAGCCATCTAGAGCTTATTTAGTGGAAAGGAAGGAAAGGACATGCTCTTCAGGAAGGGATTACCTTTCACTTCTGCACTGAAACCAAACACAGATTCAGCAGAATCTTGCAGAGAAAAACCCTATGCCTGTACCCTGAGCCATCCGTTTGCATCTAGAACCTCTTGGTAGGCTGTGGGTTTCCACATGTTTAGACAGAAAAACTGCCTACCGCTCCTGGTATGCTGCCTCTAAATAGGCACAGAACTGTACCCATAAGTTGGGTACATACTGTTCGCTGGTGGACTCAGGCAGGCGATATTTCAAGTCCTTTTAACGGTCCCTCCCCTACACATCTCCTTGGAGGTCAGTCCTGTTGCGTCCAGCCAGATCCATCCCAGATAAGGTCTGAGCAGGATTGCAGCCAAAATGAAACTGATGAATTGCTTGCTGACGAGAGAGTGAATTGATTAACGAGAAGAAGAGGGAACGGGATGAGAGCTTTAATTAAAACCAGGCACGTACCATGAAGGACTTCCTTGAAACAAGGCAGGGGGTGAATGCGGATGATCCAGAATCTGAGAAGGGCCCTGTTGGACCAGACACGGGTTCCAACAGGTCCCACCTTTTGTTCTCAGAGCTGTCCATAGGAAGCACACGCACTCTCCTGCCCATGATCCCCAGCAATGGGTGCCCATAAGCAATTGGTCCTCTCCATAAATGGATCTCATCCTGAGGTCTAGAGGAATGATGGAGCTAGGGATGTGCCAGGAGTCTGTCTGGAGTGGGAATTCCCTGGATTCCCAGGCCTCGCTCCCCAGACTCCAGACTCTGAGCTCCTGGCGAGCACACCCAGTGTTCAGTGCACAAGCCAATGCAAAAGAAGTTTTCTGGTCATGCAACAGGGGCCTGCAAGCATTTGTGGACTTCCTCTTTGCTCGGCTCACTTGGAAGACCAGACCAAGCACCAGAAAAATCCCACAGACATTTGGAGGGATGGATCCTGAGAGGGTTCATCCCAGCCCGAGGTGGAACTTCATGATTTAATCATGCCAAGTTGAGCGGAATCTTAGTGCCCCTGCAAAATGCTTAATGGATAATGTTGCACTTAAGAGAAAAATGTGGAAGTACTTTGAGAGCCCCTGTTCATCCATACCAGCTAAATGCACATCTACCTCATTAGGGAAAAGATATAGGATCTGCTTATCTATTCTGCAGCTTGAGATTCACCATGTCTTTTAATTCCCTGCACCCTGCTTTCTGTTCACTTTCTGTGTCTCTCATCTCCTTCTTTCTCCACCTCCACAAGATCACTTGTCACTTCATGAACACATATTTTCCCTCTTTTTAAAATGTTCAACTCAGATAAGCTTCCACTGACTAAAGGGGCTTGTGGATGAAACTTAGACCTTGGAGAAGAGACGCATGGACAGAGTTTGTGCATTTTCATGACAAGTAGCCAAGGAGAGAGATTGCAGGAAAGGTGTAAGAAGAGCTGTGAGGATATTCCCCTCGGGAAGAATTTCTGCTCAACACCCCTCCTCCCCAGCTAATGTTTCACAACTGAAGGGAAAGAGAACTACCTCTGAAACTTTTTTCATTCCAAAACTGCTTTTCATTAAAAGCAAAACCCCAAAATACACATCTTGAGGAAGTGACTTATGCATATCCTGTATAATATCTAGTCTGGCCCTTGGCTCATTAACGTCAACACTTGGGACAGAAAAATAATCACAAAATAATATATTTTGCAAGAGAACTGTCTAAGTGCACTGGATTCTCCTTTATGTTCAGGTTGCAGTAGCAAAGATAAATATTTGTGAAGGAATGGGGTAGAATTTTCACAGGATCTATATTATATTTTTGTCAACATACATTGTGAACTATTAAGTGAGATATTAAGGATTGCTTTCGCTAATGTCATTGCTGAGAATTGTTGCATGTAGTTTCCAGAGAACAAGAAATAAATTATATATCTTATTCTTTCACAATGAGATTTCTCCAAATATGTATTTGACTGTTCAGGCCCCATCAGACATAATAGAAGCCTCTTCTGGGTGATGGAGGTGGTTGGAGGCAGAAGAGAAGCTGGGTTGAGGCACCATGACAATCCATGGTGGTTTTTCACCATTGTTGGTCTGTCATATTGTCTGAACCAGCTGTGGTATTTCACCATGGTACATTGGGTTTGTAAGAACCATCAAGAGAAACAATGGTTTATTCTATGGTTTCTCTGTGCCACCATGGCTCGTCGTGTTGACTGAACCCAGCTTCATGGTTTCCATCATGGTCCTGGCAGGCAGCTACTACAGGGCCCTCGGCAAGATGGGCAACTCCAGGGGCCACTCCAGCGATCCAGCCTCTTTGTGCGGATCAGTGAGGAAGAGGCAACAGAGGCAAGGGGCGATGCACCCCGAGAGTGCATTTCAGCCCAGTGGTTGGTGGGATACATACCAACAGCAGGTGGACTGAGCGGGAAGGACGCAGATCATGATGACGTGGAAACCACTTGACATCCAGAGAAGCCATTCTGCACAAATGAGCGCCCCACAGCCATACCGGATGCCATGGCAAAAGTCTGGATGCCATGGGAAAAGGTGCAGGGGGCAGGACGGAGGGCTGTGGCCTATGTGGGGAGAGGGAATGCCACTTGTGGTGGGTCCTTGGACCTCCTGAAGTTGTCCACCTCTGGTCTGAACACGCCGACTAGCAAATGAAAATCTGAAGGAAGTCCATGATCTCTCCCATTATGCATTTCCTCCTGCTTGGGGATGAGCAAGCAGGTGTGTGTAGGAGGTGCTGAGCTGCCTGAAGATCTTGAGGCCACAAGATGACAGAATCCAATGGTGTCCTCTGATTTGCAAGGGAAATCCATGGGGAGCAAAGACATGGCATTAAGAATCCAGGGGGCAAGGGGAGCGATGGAGCAAAACTGCGGAAGGGGCTTAGGGGTTGGTGGGTTAAGTGGCTAGCGAGGGGTGGGCTGAAAAGGGGCATGGAGCTGCCACCTTTTATAGTCTTGATGGGAATGGGTGTTCTGCCAATTTTGGTTTTTACTGTCAGTGCAACATTTTAACCTGGCAGTTGTTAGAGGAAGGCAGCCAAGACGTGCTTGCTGGCAGAAGTGCTGAATTTTGCAAATTGATCAGGATTAAGTTGTCAGTGAATTTAGTGCATTCACTTTGGGCTTTTTGTATTAATCAGGTGGCACTGGGGGATTAATTGGGGAAACGGGGCGGGGATGGATGTTGGGTCTTGCCAGCTTATCGAGTTGGTGTCGGGGAGTAAGTTAAATGGGGTGGGGTACAAAAAGGGCTTATTGCAGTAGTGCTTAATGGGCTAAGAATTTAATCCCATCATCATGAATGAACTGGACCACACTTCAATTATAGACTTTGGTTGCGGCACGTGATGCAAAAACACCCTTGCCAAAGCTTTGAGGGTCAATGCAGCGTTCTTGTTAAGGGCTTGGACTGGAACCCTGGGTGACTTTGGACCAGTCATTTACCCTTGGCCTAACCTACCTCAAAGGGTTGTTGTGAGAATCACATGGTGCGTAGGAGGACCGTGCAAGCCACCTGGCATTCCCTGTAGGAAGAAAAAAGCGTGGAATAGAAATCTAATGAAGACATTAAATCAAAGCTAAGCAAGTTGGAGTCTGAGCACTTCCAAGATGAAAGAGGCCCTGGGGAACCCCGTACCCGCCACCTTGCATTCAGTCGTGGAGATTAGAAGTGCTGCAGAGCTGCTGTGAAAAGGCCCCACGTGCAAGAGGGGGTTTTTCGTTCCATCTCTCAAGGCTTTGTCGTTTTGGAGGAGGGGTGTTGGCAGACCAGGCTGCCGGCCACACACCCTGTCCTTGCAGCATCCGCAGATTTGCTGCCGCAAATTGGTACTGTGTTTCAGCAAAGAACCCTGTGATTTTGCTTGAAATCCAGGCAGGGAGAGCACACCTTGTTTCTGAGCGAAACTGAGCTGTCAGGGGTCCTCTGTGTTGCTTCCAAACCAGCCTTCCCTGCACACCTTGCTTCAAAGATAGATAGATAGATAGATAGATAGATAGATAGATAGATAGATAGATAGATGTAAAGCTTTTATATGCTGTCCCATTACTAAAAGTCTCTGGATGACTTACAAAGAACAAAGAAACCATAATAACAACAACACACAACACTCTGCATCTGATAAATGATAAAAACAAGGATAAACCAAGTAATGTTAAAATACAGGAAAATAAAAAGGTCTTTGCCTGACACTGAAAAGAATAATGTAATTTCTTCTTCTTCCCCTCCCCCTCTTCCTCTTCCTTTTTGGTTGCTGTGTTACCAAATGTCAGTAGCAGTTTTGGTGGAGTGGAGAACAAGGAGATGCGGTGGAAGCCAGGGCAGCCTGCTCCAGGTTCTTCTGAGGACCATGATCCATAAGTACCCAGCTCTACCTTTCTCAACTAATCCAGGTGAGGCGGTGGCTGTGCTGAACCGGTGCCTGGCCGAGGTAATGGGCTGGATGAGGGCCAGTAAACTGAAGCTCAGTCCAGACAAGACGGAGGTCCTGTTGGTGGGTGGCTCGGGCCTCGGGATGGGGGACTTGGGCCTTGTCCTAAATGGGGTTGCACTCCCTCTGAGGGACAGGGTTCGCAGCTTGTGAGTGCTCCTCGACCCTGAGCTGTCTTTAGAAGCCCAGGTGACGGCGGTGGCAAGGAGCGCCTTCCTTCAGTTTCGGCTGATACATCAGCTGCGTCCCTTCCTGGAGAACGACTGCCTGGTGACTGTGATGCATGCATTGGTCACTTCCTGATTAGACTTCTGTAACGCAGTCTGTGTGGGGCTGCCCTTGAAGATGGTCCGGATACTTCAGTTGGTGCAGAATAGAGCTGCCAGGCTGCTGACGGGGACTGGGCATTGTTCTCATATAACCCCAGTCCTCCGTCAGCTTCACTGGCTCCCAGTTGAAGTCCAGACCCAATTCAAGGTGCTGGTTATCACCTACAAAGCCCTGAACGGCTTGGGACCTGGGTACCTGAAGGAGCGCTTACGTCCATATATGCCCGCCCGCCCCTTGAGATCAGCGGAAAAGGCCCTTCTCCGGGAACCCTCCGTGAAGGAAATTAGGAGGGTGAGTACCCGGAGGAGGGCTTTCTCTGCGGTGGTGCCCGATCTATGGAATGAGCTCCTCAGAGAGGTCTGCCTGGCGCTGTCGTCATTTGCTTTTCGGCACCAGGCCAAGACCTTTTTATTTAAATGTTATCTTAATTAACTGTTAAATTATTTATTGCTTTTATTTATTGCTCGGATGAATCCAATTTTTATATTTTTGTATATTGTTATTTATTTGTTGGAAGCTGCCCCAAGCCTTATGCGAATGGGGTGGCATACAAGCATTCCAAATAAATTAATAAATTAATAAATAAATTAAACTATACCCCACTTCTGGAGAAGGGCTACAGCCCCTGCTTTCCATGCAGTCCCTGTCTGAACTCCTGGCATCTCCAGGTAGGGCAGGGAAATAGTTCTGCCTGAAATCTGCAGACCAGCTGCAAGTCTGGGTTCACAATGCTGGGCTTGATGGACCAATATTCACAGTTCACCTCAGGCAGCTTCCTACATGCTTGTTGAAATCAGGCCTTGCTTCAGAACCATGAGGACTAGAATCTTCATTATCCTTAGGTGAGGGGTCTAAAGTAGCAGAATACCTGTTCGCCTACTAAGATCTCCTGATGGGGCTGGGTGTGACTCCTAGGCATGTAGAAGGTCTTTCAGCTTGAGGTCCAAGCGAGGCTTTTGGAGAAGCGTTCTGTAGTGGGAGAACCCGACCACCACTCTGAGTGGGCATCCCGGTGTCACCACGATTTCCATTCTGAAGAAGGAGACCTTGACGATTCAGCTATGGGGGTCGTGGAAACTCAAGAAGAGGCAGTGACCTTTGAAACACCAATTTTAAAGCTCCAGTTAAAGATGTGCAAAAAGGTCTCTCTATGGAGTTTGGGAGCCTAAGGCCGAGAAGGGGGTGCAAACTCACAACATATTCCAGGCTTTGAGAATGGGAGGGAAAACTACACAAAAGCCAGGAGACCAGCACACAATGGGTGGTTGTGGGGAAGCCGTGGGGCCAGGGGAAGGAGGCAGGGCCATCACAGGAACCCCAAGGGGCCAGACTGACATTCACGGAGGGACAGGCATCATCCTTCTGGCGCTCTGAGGTTCCGGAACGCTGTCCTAAATGGTCAAGTGCTTAACGGGATCTGCCCAACCTATCGTTGCAAGGCAGCCACGTCAGAAATTCCTCCCCAGCAGCCATTTGTGGTTTATTTCTGCGGAGCCCAAACCAGATAGGATTTCTTAAAAAGCATCCCCGAGTGGGACTTGAGCTAGGCAGTCTGCCCCGCCGATTCCTTCCAATTTCTTTCCTGAAGATTTCATCTTAAGAAGAGCCTCATCCTCTTCCTCCGATGCCAGCTCCTTCCTCGTCCGCACTAGCATGAACTTTCCTGTGCCATGTGGACCATTCACCCACTGACAACAGAGTCGTTAAAGGTAAAGGTTTCCCCTTGACGTGAAGTCCAGTCATGCCTGACTCTCAGGGGCGGTGCTCGTCTCCGTTTCCCAGCCGAGGGAGCCAGCGTTTGTCCGCAGACGGTCTCCGTGCTCATGTGGCCGGCATGGCTAAACACTGAAGTGCACAGAACGCTGTTACCTGCCCACCGAAGGGGTACCTTTTTACCTACTTGCATTTGCATGCTTTCGAGCTGCAAGGTTGGCAGGAGCCGGGACGGAGCAACGGGAACTCGCCCCGCTGTGCAGATTCGAACCGGCGACCTTTCCATCTACCAGCCCAGCAGCACAGCGGTTTAAACCACTGCGCCACCTGCAGTCCACAGAGTCATTACACTGAAGGTTATTTCCATCCTCGGGCAGTGGGCTGAGCGGGCATGATCACTGACTTTTTGCTGGAAACACGGTCCTGCCGTAATCTCAGGCAGACATAACAGCTTTGACTCACTCAGTTTCATCAAAGGGTAGCGCCTGTTGAACTTCGGCACGTCTTGCCAGACGGAAGTTACGATTCTGTCCATGGGGAGGGCCATTTAAGGGAAGGAGAACTGGGAGCAGAAGAGGTGAAACTGTGCTTTGCAAAAGGAAGGGTGGTTTTGGGAACGGCCTGATCTCTTGAGACCAGAAGCAGCACCGGCTGAAGGTTTTGGAGGGACATTCTTAGTGGGTCCACCTTCTCAGCTCCATTGTCATCAACTGCTCTGAAAATCTGGGAGCTCCTACATCAGTGGGGCTGCTCATCTATTCCAGCTTTCACTTTGGGCTTTATCTGTGGTGCTGAACTCCCTTTCTGAAAGAGGGTCACTGCTTTGGAGCACTGCTAGCTCTTGGAAAGCTCACATGCTTCTCACCTGCTTTCTCTTTTTTGGGAGGCTAACATGTGAGCCACGCTTTCTGCACATTCAGCAGTGGGAATGAATCAGTGAGGAGGAAAATCCACACTCAATATGCTCAGAAACCCTTTGACTCTGTTATTCTCCTGTCGCGTGCTCCTGTGCCACTCTTGGCATGGAAACAGGCTGTCGGGCCGCATCCTTGTTCAGCTCGACTCTTGACCTGGCAACTGCACATGGCGACTCCAGTTGCACCGTGCAAGTCCTTCTAGGAAAAACCAGGATGTGTGGGACTTGACTTCTCCGATCTATTTTCCCATACCTTTTTCTATGCTCTAGAATTCCATACTCTTTGTCTAACTTCCTTACTATGGAATTCACTCCCCAAAGAGGTCCGCCTGGCACCGTCGTTACTGGTTTTTCGGCGCCAGGTAAAGACCTTTTTATTTAAACATCATTTTAATTGTTAAAATGTATGATCTGGCCAGGGCAACTTCTTCTTCCTTCTCTTTTCTCCTCCTATATTATTTATTTACTTATTTTATACTGTTAATTTTAATCTTATATTATTATGTTTGTAACTCAGTGTATTTTTTGTATTTTTGTATTTAATGGTAATTTATTATGTTCTATTGTATTTCAATGTATTTTATTGTGTTGTAAGCTGCCCCGAGCCTTCGGCAAGGGGCGGCATAGAAATGTTATAATAATAACAACAACAACAACAACAACAACAACAAGAGCAGCTCAGCTATGGTTTCTCTGGATCACAATGGCTTGTTGTGCTGTCTGAACCCAGGATCATAGTTTCCGCAGTCCTGGTATGCCGCTACCATAGAGTCCCTTGGAAAGAGTGGCAACTCCAGCCATCCAGCCTCTATGAGGACCAGTGAGGAAGAGGGGGGCTGCATAGTTAGAGCGAAATGTGTCTTGGGACTGAATTCCAGACACCGTGGCAGGTGGAATACATGCCAACGGGGTGGGGGGGGGGGACTGAACAAGGAGGATGCAAACCATGATAAAGTAAGAAACCGCTTAATCGTCTTTCAGGTAGAGGATGGTAAAAAATAAAATTAAATAAAACGCACACCAGGATAACAATGCAGCGTTGCTTGTCCTGTTGTGTGAACCCGAGGGAGCTTTGGTGGTTGGCTGCTCTAACCATATAGGAGGGGTCTTCAAAAAGTTTCCACACTTTAATATTTTATATTTGATAAATATATTTTAGACTTTTTTTGCTGATGGCATTAAAAAGTTGGTACGATGCTGAGAAAAAGGAAGGTGACTATGTAGACAAGTGATGTAATTTGCTTTTGAAATTCTTAATAAATAGAGTTTTAAAAGGTGCAGCAACTTTTTGAAGAACGCTTGTAGATAAATGGAGAGAAGCAAAACTGTTGAACATTAGAATTGCCACTGGTTTGCTTGGTGCACCAAGGCTGACGTCCTGATGGACAGTACTTTTGCAGCTGCATCAACAACCCTCTAGAGATGTTTATATGAACACCCCTCAGGTTCTTGCAGATGCTCAATTAAAATACCCCCCACCCCCACATCCATCCAACCATCCATCTACATGGATTTGTTTATGTGTGTCTCTTTTTGTGCTTTTTTCCTATTTGGTTTTTATAATGCATTGTAAAGGTTTTAATCTTTGCAAACTTCCCAGAGAGCTTCAGCTATTGGGTGGTATAAAAATGTAATCAGCAGGTAACAGGAGTGAAAATCCTTCCGCCTTTCTAGCAATCATACCCGGAGTCAGGACTGGCAGAGCAAATATCCAAACTGATATCCATTCAAAGTGAGCGTCTTTATGTCAGCCATTCACACCCTGAAGTTTTGCCTTAGCAAGCCTTCAATCGGTTTCCTTATAGGAGCTGCGTGTTTATTCTTCCAACAGTGGGATATCATTTTTCAAACTGTCAGAGGGGTGCAGAGAATCCATTTCCCCTTCGATTTGTAAATTTTCATGAAGCAGGTAAATAATTGACAAGACTTGCACATCAGTGGAAATTAAAGGCTGTTGAATATTGATAACTGTCCCAGTACAGAATTTATCTGTGTAATAACCTCCTTCCCAAAAGAAGAAATTACCAGACATCGCCCAAACGTATGCTTACATTGCACCGCCACAATTAGCTGAATTAGAAAATCCCTTGGTAAAAAGACTTTGTGGTGTTCAAGGACACACGGAAAACCTTTATGCTGAGCCAGACACGGCTGAAGACTGAGTGAGGAGCAGTGTGACCTACTGGTTAGCGTGTTGGACTGCGGCTCCGGAAATCTGGGTTCGAGTCCCCACTCAGCCATGGAGCCAACTGGGTGACTTTGGGCCAGTCAATAGCTCTCAGCTTAACCTACCTCCCAGGGTTGTTGTGAGCATAAAATGAAGAGAATGAAAGCTGTTCCTCACATAAGGAAAAAATGGGATATAAAACTAATAGTTAAAGAATTGGGATGTGCATGGAATCTGGCCACCAAGAAGGGCATCTGGAACACCCGTCTGTGTGCTCGCTTTCCCCGTGCGCTGGTGGCAGTGATGGTGAGCAGAAAAGGAGGGTGGCTGCTGGGAATGGCAGATGGGGATGGTTTCTGCTTGAGCAGCTGGGGGCCTGCAAAAGCTTGCGGACTTCTTCCTCTCTTGGCTGTCCTCCTTAGAGGGCGATGAGCACCAGAACGAATCGGCCGGCAGATGTGCACTGGATTCCAGAGGGGCTCAGGCCATCCCTAATCTGGACTAGTGTTGCTAACATGGACTGGCAGCCGCTCCCCTCCATTTTGAGCAGGATATTTTCCAGCCCTGCTTGGAGGGGCCCAGGGCTGAACCTCCCGTACAGAAACTGACTCCTTTGCAACTGGGCCATGGGCTGTGTGCCCCTGGGCAGAAGCTTTCTTTTGGCAAGCCGAGGGCTGGCTTGGTGGCCGAGTGGCAAGCACGGGTCTCCGGCTACAGGCAAGTTCTGAGGTTTTGAAAGTGACCTCTGTTATTTTTGCTTGCCGGATCAGTATGCACAGCAAAAGAGAGGTGGTTCCAGCTGAAAGCGCCGAAGCAGCATCCATGCATGATAGACACCGTTTCCCTGCTAAGTATTTCCCCCCTGCTGTTTGACGGCCAGGCTTGGGGGTGGGGGGGCTGTGGGTGTCTGGCACAGCACTCATTCCACCTCCGTTCCTCTTTTTTCCAACACAGCTTTGTTTTCCAACAGGGCAGCTCAGTATGGAAACGACTTGTTTTCCCTGTTGCTAAACATTTTCTTTTAAATGAAGTGCAACCTCATGCCAAGTTGCCAATATGTACACACAGTATAGCAAGGTTTTCCCTCCCATTAAGGGCTTCACCTTTCGACTGGCTTCCAGGCTGGCTACAAAATATGTGCAGTTCAGTCCTTCCTGGTCCAGAATCTTGCAGTCTCAAGATGCGCTGCAGCAAACATTTGTTTCTGCTTGTTGTTAATGTTCAGATGTCAGAGAATTGTTGTGTGTTTCTAGGGCTGGCAGAAGCAGAGCAGACAAAGCAAAGCAGTTCATGCACATCTGCCAAATTATTTCTAGGATTTGCCGAGGATTCAGAATGCAGGTATATTTTACAGTAGCACAGAGGGCTTGGGGGTAGCTAGGTCAACAGGTCAGAGCTGACTTCATGGGCTGCACAAATAAATCCCTCAAACAGTTTATGGTTTTAACTCTTAGCTTTGGAGTTTTTCCTTCTGCAGGTCGTAAGCCATTTGGGACATAAAAAGAATACCTCCTGTGCTAGCTTACTTGGAGAAAGTGAAAATAAAAAATGTTCTCAGTGTTTCTGGTGCTAACACCAGATCTGGGGAAGCAATCCTTTTGAAGTATTCCCATATGTCTCCAAAAAGCATACTGGTTTTCTGCCACCTTTCAACATTTTGAGACTTGCATCTGTGGAACTCCCTGCCACAAGACCATGTCAGCTATAAGACCGCTACACTTTGGACCCATAAAAATAAGCCCTGTTTAGGCATGGCACTTACACCTCTACCAAAGACAATATGGGTAAAAGTAAGGCATTGATTAGGATTAAGTTGCTATTAGGGCTTGTCCAGGCCCCTTCATTGCAGACTCTTAAGGAAAATACACTATTTACTCTGGCCAACCCTTGGTTAGGTTTTCGCAACTGAGGTTGAGGCTGTAGTTGTATCATGTAAGGTTTATGTTATACTCTGGTTTGTTGTTTTTTTTCAGAATATTTGCTGCTTATGCCGATTTTCTTGTGTGTTACTGTTTCGTTTAATCATTTTTTGTTATATGTTTTATCGTATGCCACCTTAAAAGTCCTCCTGCCTGAAAGGCAGCCAAAAATATTAATCATAATAAACTTAACTTAACCACCCCTGCTTACCGTTTCTTTATAAGGCCGTCTTCTCCAGCCAGTCAGGTCTGGCGAGTCGGCACGGTTGCCACCTGCTGGGGACCACCCCAGTAGGACTCCGTTGCCCTGCCAGAAAGATTCCCCAGTGAAGATTCTGAGATGGGCAAGTCCATCAACCTTTTGGCTCCTCCAGACCCTCCAGAGAAGCTACATCCTCCCCCATTGCCTGTGCTGACCGGGGCTGATGGGAGTGGAGGGTCACATCCTCAGGAGGCATCTGTCTTGGCCTAGCCCTAGAAGAGGCCTTCTTCTTCCAACCGTGGGTCACCAGGTGTCCACTTCCATGCCTTGCTTGGGTGCAGCTCTGGCCAGCTCTGTTTGGTGGGCTCTTCGGACAGCTTCCCACTCTGGGTCTGCAAGAAGAGGGCGTCTGGGGCTGGGCTGATGCTATGCCTCAGTTCCCCGCAGCCGTTGACTCAACTTCCTGCTTAGCTGTGCCGGAAACGGCCACCAGGGCCAGCCCAGAGCGCCCCCAAGGGCCACACCTTGGCAGTGAAGGGGGACAAGCCGCCAGGTGGCACGGCCAAGCCACCTGCAAGCGCACTCCAAGGCACAGACGTGCGTCCTTGAACAAGAGGGACACGCATTCAGTATAAATCTAGACGTTTTGAAACCACTCCAGCCCTATGAAAGGTGCGATCCTATGCAACTTTAGACAGAAGTAAGACCTACAGCTCCCTTTCTTGTTTTTCTGTCTAAATGAACACAGGATTGTATCTTAAATTAATAAATTCAGTTTGAGGGGATGGCCCCTTCATGAGTTTACAGCCAAGGGTCTGACGAGAGCAGCTCAGGGAAGAAAGAGATGTACATCAAACTGCATCCAACGGGGATCTTTCTATTTGGCTTTGTGTCAAGAAGCCCTGTTTGCGTCCAACCTGCATCATTCTTTGCTTAACCTCCATTATATTTATCTTTATTGGCAGGTTCGCCCCTTTTATAGCTTTTATCCTGTATACGCTTCGGTCCAGGACAAAAACACTTATTTCAGTCCAACTGATGGATTCTTTCAGGCACACTTTCCTCACCGTGGCCTGGGTTCTTTTCCCAGATTTGTATTAACGTCAATTTATTTTGTTTCTTCCTTCCTGGAAAAAGAACAACACAACACAATTATTATGGTAGCGAAAAAGACTGGGAATGTTATGAAAATGCCCTGTGGCAAAACACAGCTGAATACACAT
This sequence comes from Varanus komodoensis, assembly GCF_004798865.1. Classification (NCBI taxonomy): domain Eukaryota; kingdom Metazoa; phylum Chordata; class Lepidosauria; order Squamata; family Varanidae; genus Varanus; species Varanus komodoensis. Next base: position 8,695,481 of record NW_025335440.1, on the reverse strand, counting down.
TCCTGGAGGCCGGTGGATTATTTTTGGGGGTTGTTGTCTCAAGGGTTAGAGTTATTTCAAGATCTTTTTTATGATAGCATGTAACCTCGCTGTAGCTACGCTGTATTCTGTGGCAACTCTGAAATGTAGGAGAGAGAATGGCAAACCATCTGGGGTTGTAGAAAGGGCTGCCATGCCAACAAACAGCATTGCACAGTGGCGGAATGTTCTAGAACGCCGTCTTTGCTGCAGCTTCCGCCATTTTCTATGGACAGCTCCCAGGCGCAACCAAATGGCTCCAGTTGCAGGGATTCAGCAGGTCGCATCTGGACTTGCAGCCCTGCAGTTCAGTCCCGGGTGGGGCCATACCAGGAATGAACCCTACCAGGCCACAGAGGAGAGAGGAATTGGTGAAGAATGGGCGTGCCATGTGGCTGGCTTCCTACACAAACTTTGTGGGTTGAGTGTGTGTGTGAGAGAGAGACAGAGCAAAGACTTGGTCTTTCCTTGGAGCACCTCCTGCACAGTTGGTTGTACACTATATTGTTCTCGGTTGCACCCCAGGACCTGTTGTCCCAGGATCAAGCCAGAACCCCCTTTTCTGGTATACACCCCTTTTGTCTGCAGGTACACACAGGAGGCAAGCTTGAGCTCTGCCCCACAAATAGACGCACCCCAAATCTGTACACAGGACAACAAGGTTGCAGTGAGAAAGCTAGGTGGAACCGTACTCTTTGAGATATTAGTTTTCTACATGCAGATCTGGGTGTGTTGGGCCTGGTTTTGACGGGAAGCGGGCATTAAGACATCCAGATCTCTCCAGGTCCGAAGCACTAATGCCCAGGAAGAGCTTTACTGCTCAGTTCTGCTGACTTCATCAACCAAGCTGGCGGCCCTGCAGATGTTTCGGCCTCCCACTCCCACCAGCCCTGGCCAGCATAGCCAATAGTGAGGGAAGGTGAGGCCAAGGCAAGGACCACGAATTGCTCACCCTTGGCATAAACTGTCTCTCGCTCCCTTTACCTGGTAGTTCTCACAATATTTTGTGGCTAGGGGCCCTTTAAGTCCCGCTTCTCCAATCTAATGACCATGAAGCTCCAGGCCCTTCCAGGTTCAAGGGGGCTCTCCACTGATTATGTTTTTACTTCACTTTTCTTCCATCATCAAGTTACGGAATGCGCTCCCCAGAGAGGTCCGCCTGGCACCGTCGTTGTTTGTTTTTCGGCGCCAGGCGAAGACCTTTTAATTTAAGCGGCATTTTAACTGTTAATATTATTGGATTTTATCTGGCCAGGGCGGCTTATTTTATATTGGTATTTTTTGTATTTTTAACCTAAAGTTTATATTTTTTAATTTAATATTATAATTATTTTTAACTTATTGTTGTAAGCCGCCCCGAGGCTTCGGTGAATGGGGCGGCATAAAAACGTTTTAATAAATAAATAAATACCTGCAGTTGTCAGGTTGTCTCCCTTCCAAACACAGGCCAGGCCCTGACCTGCCTAGCTTCAATCGGGCAGCTGGGCCACGGGTTTCAGAGCCTATCATGCAACTACCTGTGTGTCGAGGCAATTCTTCTCCTTTCCTTCCAAGCAGACCAGGACAAAGATTTCAGACTAAGAGCGTTTATCATGTTAAGGCAGCAGGAAGTGTATGGCAGAAGTCAATCACAAAGGAAACATATGAAGTTGGAATGCCAACCATCACGGAAATGAAGCTTCCAGGCGGAATACCCCTCGCCCTCCCCCCCACCAGCAGAAAAGAGCAAACCACACATGGGTTCAAGGTGGGTTCTCTTGCCTAATTGCTTGGAGCCTCTGTTGCTTCTCACCTGGTCTGACCTCTTGACCTGATGCTGAATCCATGGAGGAAAGACGACAGGTCCTTTCTCCTCCCTGTTGCTTTGCTCACTAAACTTTCCTGCAGACCTTGAAACTGCCAGATTCTCAGTGACTTCCAGGCTTACCTTTAGCAATTCAGCTGCAGATTCTTGTCCCTCCTTTTCATTCAAATTAGAATTTGTCTCCAGAACCTTCAAAGGCTCTTTTACAGGAGGAGTGGGGCCAATCCAGTGAGCTGGGTACTCACCAGGAGGCAAAGGCTTTGATCCACCATTCTACATTTCCCCAAATGCCCCAGAACTAATTTGTGGGAAATTTAAAACAGTGACTCTTATTTGCCTGGTGGTCAGATCCAGGGATCCAGAATGGGCCTTTTATTTATTTATTCATTTATTTTTATTTATTTATTTGGAGTTCTTGTATGCCACCCCCTTCACATAAGCCTTGGGGCGGCTTCCAACAAATAAATATGAATACAAATACATAAAGAGAGCCAGTGTGGTGCAGTGGTTAAGAGCATGGGACTGAGAGGATCTGGGTTCGAGTCCCCACTCAGCCATGGAGCCAACTGGGTGACTTTGGGCCAGTCACAGACTCTCAGCCCAACCTACCTCACAGGGTCGTTGTTGTGGGGATAAGATGGAGGAGGAGATGTAAGCTGCCTTGAGCCCTTGGTAGGAAAAAGGCAGGATATAAATCAAATAAATAAATAAATAAAAATAAAAAACTGGAAGCATCCTGGCGAATAGTATAAAACCAATAAATAATCAACAATTAATTAAAATAATGTTTATTTTGCACTGGCAGGCCCTGCTGGGTCCCTGGCAGCTACCCAAGGGTGGTGGGACTCCGGCAGTGGGCTAATGCTTTTCTGATTATGGAAGCAATAGTACCTTTCCTCCATCACGGGAGAGAAATCCACAGTTAATTCCCACAGCTGTCATCCTGACCTCAGCCCACTGCTGCTTTGCACGCAGGTGTGCCTTCATTCGTTCTCGCAGTCCAGTCCAGTCCAGTGCTTACAGGTTCCTCCGCAGGTTCCCCATCACCTGTGGAGCAGGGTGTGCGTGCTTACGTGCAGCCCACCTGCCGTGAGAAAGGGGGCCACATCTCTGCACCCGCCACGCAATGGCCGAGGAATCCAAGACTTCACCATGAACTGCACAGGAACCTACATCCTGGAGGCAGGGCCACCGTGAGACAGTTTGCTTCTTGAACCAAAGGACAGAGAAACAGAGCGAGTCAGAAGGGACCTCTCGGGCCATCTAGTCTGACCCCTGGCTGCAGCTGGCTCTGCTCAGGGCACGATAGCAGCTGCCACGGCCTCTGTTTCCATGCACAGACACAACTGTGACACGCTTGTGAATCCAACTGCATTGGAGGACAGAGGGTGGCTGTGGTGGTCGGGTGAGGGAAGGCCACACAGAGACCTATCTCCCCAAAGAGGGGAATGGTGGGGGGCTCAGGAGGAACAGCCAACAGGCTGCCCCCCCAAGCTGCCGCCTGAGGCCGTGGCCTCCCTTTGCCCAATAGCAGGGCCAGCTCTGGTCCCGGGACCCTGCTTCAGTTCCAGCGAAACCCTGAGTCAATGCACTGTGCACCAGGTAGGGGCCCCGCTGGGAGTAAGACAAGATGTTCGGATTCTCTGCTGAAGCCAAGATGTGGATGAAAGAAGGACCTTCTGACTGGGCAGCTATTCCTCCCTTTCGGCTTTGGCTCAGCGAGACAAAACGCTGCAAGAGAAACATGAGTGTGTTTACCAATGAACTGTGCAGCAATCAAGGTACTTCAGCGGAGAGAGCTGAAAATAGATCTCCTCCGAAAGGCTTTGATCAAAGAAAAGCACAATGGGGGAGGGAAAGGGGAGGGATGCTCGGCAGCTCGGCTAATGAGGTGCAAGGGGCCTGTTTTTCGGTCAGGTTCAGCGATTACTCAGCCAAAATGCAAACACTGGGCTTCTTTTTCCCAAAGCTGAGGCGAAGCATTGCCTGGCCCATCCGTCCTTACGGCCATAGACAGCTTGATTAATTAATCAATGGATCAATAGATAGAAATACCTGGCAGCTGTCCAACTGTAGAACATCTCTTCACTGAGGCCCACCTGGCCCCAACCTAGGATGGATTTATTTATTGATGGCACCAGTTTTAAGATGCCCTTTTATGCCAAGATATTTAAAGATATACCTGTATATTTAAGGGTTTGAGGAGAATCTAGGTGCTTAACGGTTCTACTCTCTATTGTGTGTGTGTGTGTGTGTATTGCTGGCTCTAATTTGTTTAGAATATTTGCATGTTGGGACATTTTATGGTATTTTATCATGTTTTTATCGACAGTTGTAAACTGCCTAGGGAGCTTCAGCTATTGGGTGGCATAGAAATGAAATAAATAATACTTCTCAGTCTCTTACAAATAAATCTTATAAAAGCTCTGGGGCCGCATAGCTTCTTAGTGGGAGAGCTTTTGTCCTCCTCCTCCTCTCCTCCTCCTCCTCCTCTCCATTGTTGTACCATCCAGTATCCAAGGCTCTCTGGGCAGTTTACATCTGTTCAGAAGCATAAGTAAAATTCTAAAAAAATAGATAAAATAAAATACAAGTGCAATAAAACCACACTGCAAAATCTCAAGGTATGAAACTTAATTCTGTTTCAACTATGGAAACGGTTTTAATGAAAAGGGGATGCGTTAAGAGCAGCTCCCATGCATTGCTGCCCTCCTGTTGTCAGGGCCTCCCGGGTCCAGGGAAGGAAGTCTTCTTGAGCAAGGATGCTCCAGATGCCATGGGAACAGCTCCCTTGCAAGGCGGCACTGACCCAGCCAGCTGGTCTCTCTTTGCTGGCTGTTACTGCTGAACGCTGAGACTTCACCCTGCCGACAAAAGTGCATGTAGTCAAGGCTATGGTTTTCCCAGTTGCAATGCATGGCTGTGAAAGCTGGACCATAAGGAAGGCTGAGCACCAAAGGATTGAGGCCTTTGAATTGTGGTGCTGGAGGAGACTCTGTGAGTCCCTTGGACCGCAAGGTGATCAAACCAGTCAGTCCTAAAGGAGACCAACCCTGGCTGATCTTTGGAAGGCCAGATCCTGAAGATGAAGCTCAGATACTTTGGCCTCCTGATGAGGAGGAAGGACTCCCTGGAGAAGAGCCTGATGCTGGGAGCAATAGATGGCAAAAGAAGATGGGGATGGCAGAGGATGAGGTGGCTGGATGGAGGCACTGAAGCAGTCGGTGTGAGCTTGAGTGGACTCCGGGGGATGGTGGAGGACAGGGGGGCCTGGAGGAGTGTTGCCTGTGGGGTTGCGATGGGTCGGGCACGACTTCGCGACTAACAACAACAACAACAGCTGCTGAGTGCATGTATCATGGCAGGCTCGGGCAGGCCTTCCTGCAGGAAACTCTTCGTGCCGCTTCTGCTCATTCAGATTCGGATTCGGAAGAAGGCACTAAATCTCTTGATGGGATTGAGCAGCAGGGGCTTGTCCAAGGTTCCAAAAGGCAAAGGGAGGAGATGGAAGAGCTCAGCCCAGGAGCGGAAGTGGAGGAGGTCCAGACGGACCCTGGGAAGAGTATGGAGGCACAGCTGCGGGGAGAGACTGGGGACCCCTCACCTGGAGAGCAGCCCTTTCCCCTGCGAGAGCAGGGACGGAAAGCCCGGCTGGATGAGAAGTGTGGGACGGAGGCGCGACCGCATCCACAGTGCCCCTCCCGGCGGGTTGGGACATTAGCAAGTTCACGAGGAGAGTTATGGGAAGTAATTGCCAGGTTGGGTTCAACAAACTGCTTTGTACGTGCTCAGAGGCTCATCTGGATGATTTATGGCTGGAAACAATGAAGTGTGTTTTGCAAAGAAAGAGCCTGAGGCTGATGACTGTTGGAGGAAGGAAGTGGGGCTCGCGATGGCTATTTGCCAAGGAACAAGGACGCAGTACAGAGGGTGCTGAACAAACCTGCCCAAGCCCTGCCCTTGCAGAAACATCAGATTTTGCCCTGCAAGTGCCCAGCAAGCAGGCCTCAGATGGGTCTACAACATCTTTGGGGCCAGCATGTAGTAGGCCCCGAAAAGATCCACTGGGTGTGGACAGAAGATTGAACAAAGGTGGAGAGACGTTGTTTCTTTGCCTGTCTCACTGCCCCGGTTGTACCTGATCATAGGCACCTGCCAGGGCTTCAGCGAACCCACTGTGAGTTTTCTTCCCCTTGCACTCAAGCTGCCCCCTCTTCTGTTTCCTCATTCTCAGCTCCATGGGACGCTACAGAGCTGTATGAGCTCCATTACAAAGAAGGCACTCGGGAGCAATCATGTCAGCCGAGAGCCAATGCGGCGTCGTGGTTAAGAGCACAGGAGTGGCACTCAGGTGATCTGGGTTCGAGTCCCCGCTCAGCCATGGAGCCAATGGGATGACCGGGCCAGCCACAGACTCTTGGCCCAACCTCCCTCACAGGGCTGTTGTTGCGGGGATAAGATGGAGAGCAGGGGGAGGAGAAGGATGTCAGCCATGCTGAGTTCTTTGTAAGAAAAAAGCAGGATGTAGAGCTAATAAATAATTGACTAACTAAATAAGCATGCTGCCTGGAAAATCTATGTGTTTCAGAAGCACACCCAGGTTTTGACAGGGCTGTCAGTCGCATCATCTGCAAACCCCCTAGAATCCTCTGGAAATCTTCTGGGACCATTAACTTCTGGGAGGCGCCCCCTGTCCTGCAGAGAGGAAATGCTGCCAACCAGGGTGGCGCAGTGGTGAAGAGCGCGGGACTGGGACTCAGGCGATCCGGGTTCGAGTCCCCACTCCGCCATGGAGCCAACTGGGTGGCTTTGGGCCAGTCACAGACTCTCAGCCCAACCTACCCCACAGGGTTGTTGTTGTGGGGATAAGATGGAGGAGGAGGAGGATGTAAACTGCCTTGAGCCCTTTGTAGGAAAAAGGCAGGATACAAATCGAAAAATAAAAAAAATAAAATAAAAAAAACCCCGCTTCAGCAGGTGGTGAGCCGCCCGTGACCAAGGGTCTGAATAACGTCTCTCCCCTTCAGAGCACCACTCCCACGCCTGTCTGGACAGGCCCAGAGCATGACCCGCCGTGTGTGGAGGGCAGATGACATGTCAGGACAAGTCCATGGTTGTCCTGAAGTTCATGAAATCCTGAGCTGCCCCAGACAAGTTGCCCTTGGGATGAAAGGTGGCACCCCCAAAACCATCAGCCTGGTTGGCACCCCCAAAACCAACTGGTCTTGAAAAGCAGGGCAGGTAGTTCAGCAAAAGAACCCCTAATCTCTCCCACGGACGTGACACAAGATGCAAACTCTCAAGACCGGTTGCCAGATGGACAGAGAACCTACCGAGATGGGTGTTGAAGGTCTGAAGTCCTTGCCATCTTCTAAGATGGCAAGAAGAAGTCTAAGGAAGGAGATCAGGTTACGGGTGATGAGAAAAACCTCCAGGTATGAAGAAATGAGCACGTTTGTGCTACTCCCACCTTGCTGGAACCTGACATTGCTAAAACAGAACCGGCACACAAAGCCTCCACTGGTACAGAGGCAGAACCAACCAGCCAGATGTACTCAAACTCTTATTTAAGGCTCCAGCTTGCTCTGCACCTCGTTGGAGCAGCACAAAAACAATCCTTCAGCCCCACTTGGGGCTTTCCATGGTGCTGATCTACTCCTGGTGGGCTTTCTTGCGAAACCTGGTCTCTTCAGACTACGTGCAAGAGCCGACCACAGCAGCATCCCGCGGTGCAGAGCATCAGCAGAACCTACAGCCTGAAATGGGACATTCAGGTCTGGCAGAGAAGGCACATGGCACAGCTCAGTTTTTCCCCTGCACTCTTCACACGCTTCCCATTTACACAGGTCCAGGTTGTCCACGGTGCACAGATCTCAGCAACAGGTGGAAGCCGGTTTGGAATGGAAGCGGGAAGGCCCTGCCGGAGGGGAAACATAAAGGGGAACTTCAGGGCTCTGGACTGGAGCCTCTTCTACGAAGGACCCTGTGCACAGGCACATTTGAACTCGAGAGTTCAGAGTTCTCTTCTGTGTCAGTGAAGTTGGCAGAAATTAGGGGAACGGTATTTTTAGTAGTGGCATTCCATCTATAGAAATCCTCTCATGGGAGAAATCCGCGCTTCTTTTGGGTGGCCTACCAAATGTATTAAAGCAGGGGGAGACTGGTGTAGATGCTCCTTCAGATACCTGTTCCCAAAGCAGTTTAGGGGTTTCAAAGTAGGCCCTAGCATTCTGAATTGGGCGAGCCATCTTTACCTTAGCCAGGGAAATGTGATATGAAAAATGGGAACACGTTATAAATAATGGAACCTTGAAGCCACACAGCTATTTTTACACTGGGGTCATTAGGCTTTTCGACACGTTTGCTCAGAGATCGACCCAAATAGATCCCTTAATCATCCAAGAACCTGTCTGAAAGGTAGTGTCATTTTTCTCATCAGCCACATTGGTGAATGGTGGCAAGTTTGTGGCATCCCTTTGGAGAGGCCATGGAAGTTCATTCTCTAGCATCTGAGCTCTCAGAGGTTCTGCCCAGATCTCCTTTCTCTGCAGGTGGAAGGGTGGGGGGACCAAGCTTTGGGATCTCCTGACAGGCAAGGCCGGTTCCGGATTTCTGAAGGCCACTGGGCAAGAACACCCTCAATGGGTTGCTTCCTTGGGCAAGTCTACCATCTCCCCTCCGTGGCCACCAGCCGGTCTTCTTCCCCGCCTTCCAAGCAGACCGGGACAAAAGCCTTCCCTACTGAAGTCTTTATTATGTTAAAGCTGACCAGCTAGACTGGCTTGGTGGGTGCATCTCTTGAATGGTCCACCCTCTTGAGGTGATGCTGTTTGATGAAGGAAGTCCTCTGCAACCCCTCTCTGCTTGCTCATGAGAAGCCCCCACAGAACTTGAAACGGGCAGGTTCCCCGCGATGGCGCATCTCGCCTCTGGGCCCCATACCCTTGACATTTCAGCAGCGCATGCCCACCCTGGTCTTCTGCTTCCGAATTCAAATCCGAGTCGGCAGCCTTGAAGGCCGCATTGTGGGAACAGTGGGCCCAATCCCCAGCACAGCTCCTCACCCTCCTTCTCCTCAGTTCTGCCCAGGAGCAAGCCAGCCGTGGTCCCTGCTGCTCTTCATTCCCGCCACCTCCGTGGGCAGGACCAGATCCAGAGGTGGGGGGACAAGCGCGTTGCTGTGGTGAAGAGCAGCCCTCCAATGGGCTTGCCAGTGGGCCCCTGCTGGGCTGCGGGCCCTCAACCAGAGCCCAAGCATGCCTACCCAGGCTGCCTGCTGGCCTCGCTCCCCCTGCGACAAGGGATGCCGGACATACAGGGCAGCTCCCAACATTCCTAGGGATAGAAGCTGCTGAAGGGGAGACGGGGAGTGGACTAGGCCGTCATGTCCTGCTCGAAGGGTTGCCAGGGCAACAGGGGACCTGCCTTGTGCAAGCCAAGCCATTGGTTTGTCTGTTTCAGGTACTGGGGCAGTACCGAGGGCTTGAACCCGAGCTCTCCCAGGTTCTAGGAAGGGGTCTCCTCCTCCATCCATAACCAACGCACGGGATTGAGCCTGAGGTGCTTTGCCACTTAGCCACGGACCCTCTCTTGGTGGCCCACTGTGGGAAACAGGAAGCCCCGCCAAGTGGCCCACTGGTTGGATCCCGCAGGGCTCTTTATATAGGGCAGGTGAGCAGTCCAGTCAGTTTCCATGGCGCTACTTCTCTGCTGCAAGATGGAGTGGCGTCATCGCTGGGCAGGGACTTCCCACGCCATCCTCCTGAGTCGCGTGTTCTTCCTCAGAAAGCCAGCAGGACACGGTGGTTAAAGCGTTGGCTTGGGACTGGGAAGGTCGGGGTCCGGGCCTCTATTTTATTTATTTATTTATGTATTTATTTATTTATTTATTTATTTATTAAAACATTTTTATGCCGCCCGGGCGGCTTCTCCTGGCTCTTAGTGGAACTAGCTTCACAGGGCTGACGCCTAAATAAATAGAAGGTAAACCTTATGTCTGCAGTGTGAAACTGTTTTTCTTCCTGAATCACACTGCGTTTGTAATGTTCCCCATCAATCTAAGGCAAATAACTGAGCAGTTACGGAACACAACGCGTTTGTTAATCCGAGGATGCTGTTTAGAGCAATACAGCCACCCATGGCCTGGAGAGAGCAAACGTATCTACCGGCTTCTTGAAGCGATCTCCTGGAAGGCAGGTCTCTCGCCCCGAAGCGCCTCAAAGCTAAACCATCCCCGCTCCCTTCGCTCGGGCTGCTTCGCCTCTCCCTGGATGTGCAGGGATCGCATCTGGCCTGGAGGGGCGGAGAGGGTGGGGCGGCCTCTGCGGGGTGTGCAGAGCGCGGCTGTCACCGGCCCGGAGGAGTGACGCTCCCTGACCCTGCAGGCAGCTGTGTGGTTTTGCTGGACCAGAGGCGGAGGCGGAGAGCATGGCCGAGCTGCACGCTGAAACCAGCCTGAGCATCTGGGGCCTTGTGTGGGGCTGCTTGCGCTGTGAGCACACCAGCCAGCCAGCCAGCCAGCCAGCCAAGGCAACGAGGACAACATGTTTGTGTTCCCTGCAAGAACCCTCCCAGTAGGTTATGTCAGAGGTGAGGAATGCGGGCCACCCTTGGTCATGAGATCAGGCCTCATATTTTTAGGCTGTTCAAGTTACCATGTTCTCTGAACAGCAAAACACGCTTTGCATGCAGAAGTCTGGGACCCGGGCGGAAAACACAACGGAGGCTCACCTTTCCAGCAGAATCACGCTTATCATGTAGGTCATGCTGCAAATACCTCATTAGCCTCGCCTCCGTAATCCTTACAGTAAAGGATCAACCAGGTATTACCCAAAAGGCAGGTGAAGACCTGGCCGGTTGGGGTTCTGTCTTTAAGAGAAAAGAAGAGGCAGTAGAAAGGGGCTGCTGAAGCCCTTTTCTTTCTTGCTGATCTGTTCAAAAATGCGTAGGAAAGCAACCCTTTGAAATATGCACGGGGAGGGGGGGGGAGACACGGTTTCCTTCCTCTTTCTCACTGTGGGGTGAAATGCAACTTGGGAGGTTCTGAGCAGATGTACTGGAGGGAGAGAAGGGGATAAGTAGCCATTTGCTCAGGTGTCAAAGTGCCTGCGGCTTGATTTATAACACCCCTTTCCTAGTTGTGGCCCACTGGGAAACCGTGTGTTTCTTCCCACAGAAAAGTGGAAGGGTTGTTTCTAGCCTGCACCTTCCTCAAGGAGATCATGAGCCCCTATCCCCCCCGTGCCCTACAGCTCACATCAGAATTTCGCATTTATACCCTGCCTTCCTTTCTCTTGCAAGGCACCCAAAGTGGCTTCCAAGGTTCTCCTCTCCGTGTTACCCTCACAGCAACATCCCTGGAAGGTTGGTTAGGCTGAGAGTCCAGCATCACCCAGTGAATTTCAGGACTGAGCAGAGACTAGGACCAGCGTCCTGCGAGTCCCAATCCAGCATTCTTCACCACGACACCACACGGGCTCACCGAACGATGGCACGTAACCGGTGAGCAGCCACGAGCAAAGGAATCCCAGCGGCACTGGAGGTGTAAAGATCCATCCCCGGATATTGGGTGGTGACTACATGCGAACACGCACAGAAGGAGAGAGAAAACTGCCTTCATGTTCAAACTGACAGTGCTCAGTGGATAACTCATCACATACTTTTCCTGTCATTACGGAATGAATAATTTGCTTGGGCGAATCCGCCCAAGTTGACTCAAGAGAACTGCTCTCCTTGTGTGCGAGATGACCAGTCCTCTGATTCGAGGGAGTCTTCTAAGTTATGCAATGGATGCTTCCACCATTTGGACTATTTATTTTATTTTATTTTATTTTATTTTATTTTATTTTATTTAGGAGACTTCTATGCCGCCCCATTCGCCGAAGCCTCGGGGCGGCTCACAACCATAAATAAACTTCAAAATAGAATAATATAAATTAACAATATTAATTAAGTTGCCCTGGCCAAAGAATAATATGAATAAATAATATTAACAATTAAAATAACATTTGAATATAAAGGTCTTTGCCTGACGCCAAAAAACAAATAACGACGGCGCCAGACGGACCTCTCTGGGGAGCGCATTCCACAGATGGGGCGCCACTGCAGAGAAGGCCCTCCTCCGGGTACTCACCCTCCTAATTTCCTTCATGGAGGGCTCCCGGAGAAGGGCCTCTCCCGCAGATCTCAAGGGGTGGTCGGGCATATATGGACGCAAGCGCTCCTTCAGGTAACCAGGACCCAAGCCGTTAAGGGCTTTATACATCATCACCAACACCTTGAATTGGGCCCGGACTTCAATGGGAAGCCAGTGAAGCTGACGGAGGACTGGAGTCATGTGAACATAACACCCAGTCCCCGTCAGCAGCCTGGCAGCTCTATTTTGAACCATTTGAAGTATCCGGACCGTCTTCAAGGGCAGCCCCACGTAGAGCACGTTACAGAAGTCAAGGCGGGAAGCCTTCTTAGAATCATAGAGTCATGGAATCGTAGAGTGGTAGAGCTGGACGGGGCCAAGACGGCCATCGGGTCCAACCCTCCACTCAATGCAACAGCCCAGGTCAAAGCATCCTTGACAGATGGCTGTCCAGCTGCATCTTGAATGGCTCCAGTGTGGGAGAGCCCACCACCTCCTTAGGTCATGGATTCCACTGTCCTTTTGTGCTAATAATAAGGAGGATTTTCCTGATGTCCAGCTGGAATTTGGCTTGCTGCAACTTAAGCCTGTTATTCCGTGTCTTGCACTCTGGGATGATCAAGAAGAGATCCTGGGCTTCCTCTAGTGCCAGCCTTTCAAGGACTTCTAACATCACCCCTCAGCCTTCTCTTCTCGAGGCCAGATGTGCCCAGTCCTCCCAGTCTCTCCTCACAGGGCTGTGTTTCCAGTCCCCAGATCATCCTTGCTCCCCTCCCCTGAACCCTTCCCAGCTTGTCTGCATCCTTCTTGAACTGTGGCTCCCAGAACTGGATGCCAGACTCAAGATGGGGCTTAACCGGTGCTGAGCAGAGGGGAACGAGGGCGTCCTGCCCCCTTACGCACGCTCCTTTCAGAAACGCCTCTTCCGCAGCACGCGGCCACAGCCCCTGCCTCGGCACTGATGCCATCCCCAGCTCCTTCAAATGACGGGGACTGGGCGTTGTTCTCACATAACCCCAGTTCTCCATCAGCTCCACTGGCTCCCGGTTGAAGTCCGGGCCCAATTCAAGGTGTTGGTCATGACCTATAAAGCCCTCAACGGCTTGGGTCCTGGGTATCTAAAGGAACGCTTGCGTCCATATACGCCTGCCCGCCCCCTGAGATCTGCGGGAGAGGCCCTTCTCCGGGAACCCTCCATGAAGGAAATTAGGAGGGTAGGTACCCGGAGGAGGGCCTTCTCTGCGGTGGCGCCCAATCTATGGAATACGCTCCCCAGAGAGGTCCGCCTGGCGCCGTCGTTATTTGTTTTTCGGCACCAGGCTAAGACCTTTTCATTTAAAACTTATTTTAATTGTTAATTTATTGGTTATTTATAGGATTTTTAAATCTTTTAAGCCGAGATGTACCAGGTTTTTATATTTTTATTGTATAATTTTGTTCTTGTTGTGAGCTGCCCCGAGGCTTTGTTGCGATGGGGGCGGCATAGAAATGTTTTAAGTAAATAAATAAATAAATGCATTCTCTGGCTTTCCTTGCATTTCTCCTAAGCGGCCCCTGGCAGCTGATTCTTTAGCTGTACATTTCGTGCTCAGTCCTCACCTCCCCATGCTGGATGCTGGCGGACTGCCTCTCTTCCTTCAGCTGGCTTTGTCTCCTCCTTTAGCAACCAGGAGTGGTGTTACCGTGTTGTCTGAACCCAGTCATTGTATATGGAGAGGTCAGCTGTGTTTTCTCCATCAAGGCCAAACCCTCCATATTAGTGAATCCACTCCTGGCGCTCGAACCAGAAACCTGACCAGCAGGCTGATAAGGGGCAGGGGCTGCAAGGAATCTGTTTGAGGGTGGGAATCCATCGGATTCCCTGTGCTTGGATCCCTGGACTCCGGTCCACTTTGAGCAGTCCAGAGTCTGAGTTCCTGGTGAGAGTGCCCAGCATTCATGGGGTGATCACCAGGAATCGAGTCCCATGCTGCACAAGCCGCAGGCCAGGAAGACGCTCTGTATGTGCCAGGCAGCATTCGTGGTGACCAACCTTCCTCCCCTCCATCGTTGGCGACCGTAGTGGATGGGGGAGGTTGCTGGTTTGGCAACTGCGGGTTTGCAAGCATTTGTGGACCTCCTCTTGGCTTGGCTCACCTCGCCGGACTGGGCTGAGATGGAGATGAAGACTGCAGATCCTGGAGGGACAGATTTCAGAAGGACCATTCCCAGCCCTAATGTGGAAATCTGCGTGGACTCCAGGAAAACTAGTGCATCTCCCTTCAAAGTGAATGAATCCCAGATACACAACCAGCTCCATCTATGCACCTGGTAGTCAACACCTTTCAATAGGGAGCTTTAAGGCCAAGATATACAACAGCAACCTAATTGGGCTGGATTTAATGTGAAGCACCGATAATACAAGGCATCACTCTTTCTGGTAGAAGGCAGTAGCTTTCAAAATGTTTTAGGAAACAACAACTCTGTGTTTTAAATAAAAAGAAGGTTGCAGTATCCCCCTTTCTCCTTCACTTTGGCCCTCAATAAAATTCCTGGGTCTTTGGGCAAGAAAGTTTCACTTCACTCATTAATTTCTTCTCCCTCTTTCCAGATTCCCTCAGAATTTTTCTCAGCCTCAGCTGCTTCTGCAGGCCTGGAAGCCTCGTTGCATTATTTACGGCTGTCTCTGTAGACCGGGAGATACGTGATTTATGAGCTGGGCATTTGGGGTTTGTATGGTTTGGTTGTCGGGGCTCCTGGTACATCAGAAGGACATTTAGCAAAATTCGGAATAAGATGCGGCACGAGTGAGATGGAGCATTCTGGGGAACTCGGATCGGCTGGAGACTTTGGCCGTGACGCTTCTGTGCTTGGGAACACATGGCCTCCATTTACTCCGGTGCAAATTCATTCAGACGGAAGCCACAGACTGACCTTGTGCTCCGTGGGGGCTGCTGCTTGAAGCTCCATTCTGGCTTGCAGCTTGAACGTTTAAGGAGCTCTCCATGGTGCTGCACCTTTATTATTTATTTATTTATTTATTTATTAAAACATTTCTATGCCGCCCCTTGCCAAAGCCTCGGGACGGCTTACAACACAATAAAATACAATAAAATACAAAAATAACAATATAAAATTAAAATTAACAACATAAAATAAATAAACAATATAAAAGAAGTCAATACAAAAGAATAACATATTGCTGTTATCGCTGCTGTTGCTGCTATTATTATTATTATAATTTCTATTTCTATTCTGCCTGTCGCCAAAGCTCTCTGGGTGGTTTGCAGCTAACTATAAAGACAACAAAATACAATCGATAAAAACATTAAAAGAATTTAAGTTGATTTAAAACAGCACAAAACATTAGAAGAAAATAAAAAGGCAAAATAACAACAATAAAAAAGAATAAAAGAAAGGCACTTGGCTAATTGTGAATGACCAGGAAGGTCTTTAGAGGTCTCTGCAAAGAGGGCTGTCTTAACCTGGCACTGGAAAAATGGCAAATTTGCTGCAAGGCAAGCTGTAGCTGGGAGGTTGTTCTAAAGACGGGGGCCGCCACTGAAGAGGCTCTTCCCCTAGCTGCCACCTTCTGAGACTCCCGAGGCAGGGTCCAGAGGTGGAGTGTTGTGTCTGGGCAGAAGGGGCTTGGGGGAGGCTCGGCCAAGTGGTTCAGCACAACAGATACCTTCAAACAAAACCTCAGAGTGGGCGTAAAGGTAAAGGTAACGGTTTCCCCTTGACGTTACGTCCAGTCATGCCTGACTCTAGGGGGCGGTGCTCATCTCCGTTCCCAGCCGAGGGAGCCAGCGTTTGTCCACAGACAGTCTCCGTGTTCATGTGGCCACATTACTAAACACCAAAGTGCACGGAACGCTGTTACCTGCCCACCGAAGGGGTACCTTTTCATCTACTTGCATTTGCATGCTTTTGAGCTGCAAGGCTGGCAGGAGCTGGGACGGAGCACGGGAGCTCACCCATTGCACGGATTCGAACCGGCGACCTTTCGATCAACCAGCCCAGCAGCACAGCGGTTTAAACCACTGCGCCACCTGCAGTCCCAGAGTGGGCATACCACACCGCTAACCCTGGGGCCACCCTCCTTCACTGAATGGCCCTTTCTCAGATAGGGGGACGCTGGACCATCGCCCTGGATGGTGAGCTCTGCACCATGCAAAATGTACGTATGCTGGAACAAAATTCTGCTACCCTGGACCCTTCCCCTCGGCAGCAGCCCCTTGCTCCAAATCCATAATAGCAGAGCAGAATAAAGCTGCATTCGCCATGCGGAAGAGCCTATTTTTAACATCGTGCTTGTCAGATTGAAATGCTTGTCATGTAAATTCGCCCGAGAATACTAAGTTAAAAGGAACTGAATGCTCATCACAAATAGGGATATGGATGAAAGAAATCCACGCACAGGTTCACCGTCACCTCCCCGCATCTTGCCACCCCCTGCTTTTGAAAGGCCACCCTTCCCTGTCCCTGAGTTATTTCAATTTCACTGGGAAGAAAGACTAGCCCTGAGCTTATGGCTGATCATACCTGAGTGAATAAAAGAGAGGCAGGGAATCAAGGAAGGAAAAGCATCGGTTTGCAGATACAAGAGAAGAGAAGGCACTTGACTGTCTTCTTATATCCTGAGATTCTTTGTTGCAGGAAAACCCATGGTTACGAGAAAAATGCTATTCAAGGGCCAATGTGGACCAGTTTAATGCATACTTCCTGCCTGAGCACTACCCCATTCAGCCCTATGGAGTGCCTATTCGGGAAACCACAGGAGTTAACATGCCTCTTTCTTAATGTGGGGCAGGATGCCCAGGCCAGGTGTCATGGTTCGGCCCTGCCAGGGGCCACATCTTGTCTGGGGGGGGGGACTGACGAATAGCCCCCGCACCCCGCTCCTCCTCAGCATGCACCCTTCTTGTTGAGCCACAAATCTATCTGGCTGCAGCGACGAAGGGACCACATGCCGGCTGCATGCGGAGCGGCCTTTGAGGAGCCCCTGGGAAATCCTGTTGATCTACACTCCTGCAGCATGTGGATTCACGTCCCCTGGGCCAGGAAGCGTCAACCCTGCAGCTGCCGGAAGGGTGTGCGGAACAGGAGTGCCAGGAGCCAGCCGAGCCTGGTATGACTCCTGATTCCACGAAGCAGAGTCAGGATCGAAGGGCTAACCAGATGAGGGAGCAGGGCACGGCGGTGGGGCTGCCCTTGAAGACAGTCTGGGTACGTCAGCTGGTCCAAAACAGAGCTGCCAGATTGCTGTCGGGGGCCAGTCGCTATTCTCACATAACACCGGTCCTCGATCAGCTTCAGTGGCTCCCCATTGAAGCCCAGGCACAATTTAAGGTGCTGGTGTTGACCTATAAAGCCCTAAACGGCTTGGGACCAGGATACCTGAAGGAACAGCTTTTTCCCTATCTGCCCTCCTGCCCCTAAGATGTTCCAACTTTGCAGATGGGTCTCCAAAAATTGTTACAGCCATCTATGCTGCCTGGGGGCCATCAGATCGCCCCGTTGGCTATGGAACGGTCCAGACGGAAAATGACCTTGGACTTCCTCCATCCTTTTTTCTAGTGCTTTGTATGGGAATATCCAATGGGAACCCCCCCGCTCTTCCAGCAGCCAAGGGTCTACAGTTGTATTGACAGCTGTATAACTTTTATTGACTACAGTAGCATTAAAGCAATTAATTCTGCAGAGGAAATTAATTTGTGGAAGGGGAGAGTCATTCTTCCAAGGCACTGGCTTTCCTGAAATTAGAGGTCCACATTTTTATCCTGCTTGATAACCCCTGGGTGGCAGTAAAAGTGTCCATAATGCTATTTTTAGCAAGCTGACTCAAGCCTATATATTAAAATTGACACTTAAACCCAAGCCATTTCAATGGACCAGAGCCAAACCTCATAAACACTGGAGTTTTTCTAAGGGGGTTAAATCAGTTTTAATGCACTGGGCGAAATATACATTAAAAAAGAAAGAGAGAAAGAAAACCCCCAATTGCCAATTGTTTGGATGCTTTGCAGTAAAAACCTGCAGAATTTTAGGTTGCTGTGCTGTGTGTGAACGGTAGGGTTGTGCAGTCCTCGGGGAGGATCCAAAGCGCGCTCGCAGGTGAAACTCTGAGGAGTTTCCACACGACGGCAGCAAATGGATTCTCAAGGCCCAGCGTGCAATGGACACCTCTTGGACTGCCCTCCTCTGCCAGAGTCTATGTGCAACCCTAATCCACATCGCTCATGATGTCATGGCGCTGTCAGGCCACGGTGCCTGTGCATCGCCAAGACCCCTGTGGCTTTAAACCAGGGGCGGGCAAAGTCCGGGTTGGCAAAGCCATGCAGCGCCCCCTGGTGCTGCGGTGGAGAAGGCAGCCTGGTTTACCTTGTAAGTATTTGCGGGATGAGCACCAGACCTGTGGGCCTTTGCAGGATTAGGGCCAGTTCAACCACAAAGCCCAGCAGAGAGCTGCAGGAGGTTCCTCTGCACTGTGCTCCCGAGTTTGCCTTCCTCTTCGGCCCATTAATTAATTAATTTTCTCTCTCACCTTTCTCCCCTTGTGGAACTTCAGGTGGCTGCATGTACTACCCAGGTGGTCTCCCCTCCAAGCTCAGGCCAGCCCAGGACCTGCTTAGCTTCAACCCAAGGGATGCCTACTGTGCCTTCAGGCTGCAGTCTCTGGGTGAGCCCTGGCTCTGCTTGCCTTGGGCCATTTCCATCAGCCGTCGCCCCGGTGCGTCACTTGAGGACGCCTGAGAGGCACCTTGCACCACCAGGTCATGCGTAGCCACGTCAGCCTAATTGCGTGCATCCCAGGTCTGATCTCAAAAGCTCAGAGCAAGCAAGACGGCCAGAAGCAGGGTGGGCAGATGTCCAGATGTGAGGATGGTAAGCAGGTAGACTCCGTAAGGGAGGGGGCACTGAGGGCGTCTTGCCCCCCAGACCAAAGACACAGCAGTGCCAGGCAGAGCACTGTTGCCTAGGTCAGCTCCCGGCCCAAGCAGGAAGCACGTGTGGTCTTCTCGGCTGGGCAAGGCTTGCCTGGGAACTGAGGACACTCTACAGCTTGGGCGGATGGTCCAAGGAGGAGCCTTGCTGTGGTTCAGAGATGAACGTCCTCAGTTCCAGCCTCCGTAACTCCTGATCTAAACTACGCACTACGGGAGGTTTGCAAGACCAGACCTCAGGCTCCCCACCCCTGCCCCGTGCGGGTGCTTCCCTTCTAGACGGCTGCTCCGGAAAGACGAAACCCTCAGAGGCCCCATGGCTCAACACCAACCCTACGGCCAATCTTCAGAGGCAAGGCAGAGAACTGGGGCACTGAAATCCATGCAGCACTTCCATGGCCAACTTGGCTTCAGCTCCATCTGCCAGCTTCCTTTGCCTCTCCGTATTTAATCTCCGTGTCTTCTCACTGTTCATGCTCTCCTTGATCTTGCTTCTTCACGTCTTCATTTCTCTTTGAGGCACCCACGCGTTCGGCTAACTTTCCAGTGAGCCCTCCCGTTCTCTCAGCGTTGCCTCATCTCTGCGGCACAAACTCTCTGCTTCGTAATAACTCTTTTTTCAAAGGCCCCTCAATATCCACTTCGTTAGCACTGCCTTCCTTTGCAGAAGCTCTTGAGATGTTCTTGTCCTTGGTCCAGAGAAAACTGCATTGCCAAATCGTTCCGGCAGGAGCAGCAAAAGGCCTCATGTGTTTTGGGCATCTTCACGAGCCATGGCCTCCAGATCACGTGAGCTTTTGCCATAATAAATTTGAAGATCGTCAACATCCTGCAAACCCTTTTCTTGCCACAGATCTAACATGGCTGCCCCATTGGGATGGTTCTCATTCCACGTTGCTTGAAAATGAAACCTGGGAAGAAATCTTTGCCCTATAATCTCCAAATTCGGGAGGGCAGACTAGGCTGAAAGGGCTTTTCAGGCTTGCTCCCCAAGACCGAGGCAGCTTGCTTTAGCCAACTCTGGATAGGCCGTGATTGGCTAGGGCAGCGGGACCGGCGTGCTTTCCCAGGTGCAACCCACTAGAACTGCTGCTGGGAAACGGGGGCTGAAGGAAGAAATGGGGTGGGCTGGACCAGCAGTGCTGGGCGGGGGGTTTGGAGTGCCCTCAGGCCCCCCGCTCGGCCTGCTCGCTCGCCACTGCTGTTTATCTCTTCTGCCATTCCTCTTCTTCATCCACCGCTTTCCAGGTGGTGATCCAGCAGGTGCCCTGGCAGGTACCTCTGCTCTTTCCCAGCAGAGCTGGAGGGGGGTGGACTTGCAGCCCCAGCAGGTCCAGGGGGCTCTTGTTAGCCCCCCCTCTCCTGATGAGGCCTGGTCCCTTGGCAAGGGCTCGGCTACGCCGACCTTCGATGCCAGCCCTGCGTGTGACTGCTTTTGGGAGCGCGCATGAGTGTCACATGGACCGGCCCCGTGCAGCATGGGTGTGCCAGCTGTGGAGCTTCACCCACTGGGAACGCAACCCCCGGGGTGTGAATGGCGCCCTTTGCAGCTGACAGACCAGGGGGCCTCGGGGGAACGTGACTGCGGATGGCGGGAGCAAAATTGCTTCCCCATGACGTGTCAACCCCCCCCCGCATTCTTCAAGCCATAAAGGGGCGGGGGGGGGGTGTCTCCCATTTCCTAAGTACAGGGAGGGGATCTGGGCAGAAACTGCATGGCCTATTCTTACCCTGGAGACCAGCTTCTGCACCCAGCACAGTCGCACATGCAGGCCCCAGCTGCTGACTGGGAGGGTTACGGTGCTGCTCATGCTGGTTGTAATGGGTCCCAGGAAAGCATCCCCTTCAAGGACTCTTTTTGCCTTGGAGGCCATGAACATCTGGTGTAACTTGGCGTCCTGCAACAACAGGGGGTTGGACTCATAGAAACATAGAAACAGAGCGAGACAGAAGGGGTCTCCCGGGCCATCTAGTCTGACCCCCGGCACCAGCTGACTCCGCTCACGACATGCCCACCATGTGCACGTCCAGCCTATCTTTGAACATCCGCACCGATGGGGCCTCAACTTCTTCCCGTGGAAGCCCATTCCACACCCTCGGGGTCCTGTCAGGAAGTGCTTCCTGGCATCCAAATTGAACCTTGGTTCCTTGAGCTTGGCTCTGTTGGAGCGCCTTCTGCCTTCCTCTGCAGGGGAGAACAGGTCTCTACCCACCTCCGTGTGACATCCCCTCGCATGCCTGTGTGTCACCAACAGATCCCCTCTGAGTCTCCTCTTCTCCAGGCTGAAGAGACCCAGCTCCCTCAGTCTCGCCTCATACGGCCTTCATGGCCCCTTCCAACTCTACTATTCTACGATTCTATGATTGTTTGTTCATTCTCTTTCTTTCCTACTTTCCTTCCTTCCCTCGTCTTCCAAGGTGTCTAAGACAGTGTCCCTGGCTCTCCTTCCATCCGTGTGATCCTCACCACAACCCAGCAAGACGGATAGGCTGAGAGTCCGAGACTGGCCCAAAGTCTCCCGGTGAGCTTCACGGCTGAGTGGGGGCTAGAACCGGCTCTCCCGAGTCCGAGTCCAGCACGCTAGCCACTGGGCCAGGGCGGCTTTTGACCCTTGGATTCCACCAGTCGAGTGCTCCGATCCTTCCACAACGTCTTGCCGTTCTGGGAGAGCCCTCACAGAATCACAGAATAGCAGAGTTGGAAGGGGTCATCAGGCCAGTGGGTCGGCATCACCGAAATATCCCTTGCTCTGGTTTTTTGCCTTGTCTCTGCCCTTGCCTGTGCCACAGCAAGGTCTGGGCCGATGCCTTGCATCCTTCGGTCTCTTTGTGCCACAAGGCCTTCTGGAAGGACAGCCGAGCAAGACATACAGTCGCCGGACCCCCTTGGCTGCTGGTCTGCTGCAGCCCGACCCGTTACGGCTGCAAGAAAGAGCTCCTATTTTTTTTGGTGGTGTTGCAAGGACGGCTCTTCTTGTGAGGTGCCTCAGCATGGAAAGTTTGGCGGATTCCATGAAAGGCGGGAAATAAAGCCAGGCCAGAGGGAGCATTGGAGCTGAGGGGGCCTCATTAAAGGGAAATGGGGCTTGCATGACGGCGGGGTGGGGGGGGGGAGTGGGAAGGGCATGCCAAGGGAAGCAGGAGAAGGTGGAGCTGCGCCATCTAGTGGGTGTTTCTTGTCAACAGTTACATAACCTCCCCTGGTGATGAATTGTTATTTTGGATGCAAACGAAAGCAGGGAGCTGAGATGCGGAGGAATTTTCCAAGGTCCTGGAGATGGTCGAATCCTCTCCTCCCACAGGCCCACCCTCCTGCCAGGCTGCTGGGAAGCAGCGACTCTGTTTGTTATTAGGGGGATGAAGGGACAGGCAAAGCTACTGCCTTCACCACAAATCTCCTGCTGACTGGGATATGGCGATTCTGTCAGGAAGCCCTGCGTGTGCCCCACGATGAGCAAAGGATCCTGTGGCCCCGCAGTTGTGCTCGGCTACGCAGGACCACCCAGCTGTAGGAGAGAGCAACCCTGCATTTGCCCAGGAAGGGATGGGCAACCGGAGGCCACGAGGCCACGGCCATCCCACGGAAGAGGCCCCACTGGTGGACCAAGGAACTGACGCAGCCTCCCATGGCTTGGCTTCCCAAGGGGAGTACCAAGGACTGTCCCGGCTGAGCGGCTCCACAGCGCCATCTGCTGCCAGAACCAGAACAGCGGCGGCAGCGAGTGCCGGAGGAGGCGCTCTGACTCCCGGGAGCACCAGCCGGGAGACCTGCAGGAAGAACTGTGTGAGACAGGCTCTGCAGCCTTCACCTGGGCAGCAAAGGCCCTCCTGACGTGCTGTGCTGCTTCGCGTCTCCTGGACTCGTGTGGCCCAGGTTCCGGCCCTGCGTTGCTGGACCCCCCGCCCAACCCTCGCCTCGCCCTGACCCCAGACCCTGCCAGCCTTCCGCAGCCAGGTGCCGGTGCTTCCCCACACCTTCCCCGTTTCCCTGCTCTTCCTGCCTTGTCCTGCCTGGCGTTCAGCCTCTGGACAGCTCCTGGCCCAGCTCTGAGCTCCTGCCCCTTGCTGGCCCCTGCCTGGTCCTGGGCTCTCTTGCTTGGGTCCTGGCACCCAGCTCTGATCCCAGCTGCTCACGCCCTAGACCTTGACACCGCTGCACCCGCAGAGCAGAAAGGTAGAGCCCCATATTAATACCGATCCAGCCCCCAGACCTACATGGGTTAGTCCCCTCCTAGAGAACTACCACCTCCCTGTCCCTGCAGCCTCGCCATCTCTCTCTCCCCGCTTGCAAAGATACCAACAAGACCAAAAGACGGCAACGAGACCAGCAGGTGGGCGTGCAAGAATCCACGCAAGCTCGCAGTCCCTTTAAGGTCTCTGCTTCTCAAGAGGCAACAGCGCGATCTGGGGCTACAGGACGGGGCAGCTGGCCTGCTCCCTGGGGGGCCTTCCGGTGCATTGGAACCCGCCTGTGACTTTGCGTTTGTATCACGTGTTGGAGTGTAGCTTATGTCGGGCAACAAAGTTGTCCTGCCCTCCCGCAACCGAGCGCTTTCTAGATTTATCAGCAGCTCAAAGAAAAGCGGTTCTTGTCTAATCGGTGGGTCGTGCTTGGCTCCTGACGGACAGGCAAAGGTAGCACCGCCTTTGTGGGTCCCAACCTGCTAAGACTGGACATCCAAGGGATATATACGGCAGTCGGCGCTGCCCCGGCTTGTCATCTCCAGTCTCTTCTTGCTGGGACCCTCCCACAGCAGTAGCTGGTCACCCAAAACATCTGCCTCTGCCGTCGCATTCAAATCTCGCCATTTTTCCTCTTCAAGGAATCCAAGGTGGCTTGCTTGGGTCCTCCTCACGGCTTCAACCCTGTAAGGCTGGCGAGGCTGAGTCGGGGACGTGCCCAGAATCACCCCGTGAGCACTGGGGCCTGAGTGGGGACTAGAACCTGGGTTGCCCGTCCTGGTCCAACATGGTCACCACTATACCACACTGGCTTATCTTTGGCTGGAGGAGAAAGCCAGAATCTCATGTTTTCAACTAGGCTGGTTGCTTTTAGTTTACTCCTTGGTCACATAAGCAAGCCAGAAAATTCCCATGCAAAGAGAAAAAAGGCTGCTTTTCCAAAATGACTGATAATTCAGAAGGGAGGTCTGATTCAAGGAGATCACCGTTCTCTCGAGGAACAATGTCGGTTATGAATGACCCTCACAAAAGCAGGATTCCTGGCAAACTACCAGGTCTTAGGGTCCACACGGCACAACCTTCCCTTCCAGGACAGAATGCTGCAGTCTCCCACTGGCTTCAGGAATGCCAAAAATGGTGTTTTTCCTTTGCTTACAGTAGTTCTATCTCATCTTTTTGCGAATGACTTTCAAGACAGTAAACATATAATTAAAATTATCCTAAAGAATTTATTAATTATGAACAACAGTAAAAGTGGCATATCAAAAGGCCAGTAGAATATTCAGTAGCTGCTAAACCTGATCTAAACCCTATTAAAAGGTAGGTTAGACAAAAGCTGTTTTGAACTTAATGCCTAAAGGAAGTCAGATTTAGCAGTGGGCGAATGGAATCAGTGAAAGCAGTTTTAAAGCTGAGGCACCATTATTAAAATAAAAATAAAAATCTGCCTGGCTTATCCATCTGTATCACTCAACAGGGGTGGAAGCATCCAAAGAAATCTTCTGAGAACCCACCAAGGGTACAATCCTGTATGTGTGAAATGAGAAAGAAATCCTACAACTCAGTATTCTCAGTATTTAGAGAGGTGTCTTTTGGGGTAGGCAGTTCTTCAAATAACCTCTGATTGTGGCATGCAGGTGGACTTTTAGACCTGGTTCACATGTAACACTAACCCCTGGTTTCTCTAACCTATAATTTATTTATTTATTTAAAGTTTCTATATGCCGTCCCCATTGCTATAAATTGTTGAATTCTGGGTCACTGTAATGTGTGACTACAGCCTAGCATGCTTTGTTAGCCATAAGAAACTCACAAAATGTATCCATGATTTGCTGCGGGTAGATTGGTACTCTGGGTTGTTGAAAACATGGGTTGTCATTACATGCGAACTCAGAACCATTGTTTGCTCTGCCAGGCTGTTTTGCCTGGTGGGCAAGCATGCCATGGGGACCTACAGACGGATCAGGTGAAAGAGGAAGAAAAGGATAACTCAAGGACTGAGGAACACAAACCATGGTTTGTATGATTATCTGACAAACAAACTTTGGGTGAGGTGACAAACCATGGGTTAAACTAATCATAACTTAATGTCATATGCAAACCTCGTCATAGCGACTGAGTTCACATGACCTGGAAAGGAAAATAAACCAATTTTCTCATCCTGTACATGCTAGATAATTTGTGCAAATTACCATAATTGCTCTTACAAGGCGTAATTTGTTGTGTGGGCTCAACTTGGCAAGGTTATTATGGAAATTTGATTGCATGGAGCACGGTGACTTATATTGCTTTCTGATCATGTGAACCTGACCAAGGTACCATTGTGGAAAGCATGGATGCCGGGGTTTCCCTTTCTCTTGTTTTATTTCTGTCTCTTAGTAGGTGGGAGGAATTTGCAGAATGCCAGGAAAAAACTAGCTCCCAGTCCGATTTGGCCTGCAAACTGCTTTTCATGAGGACCAGAGCCTTGCGGTTGCAGCTAAGCCCACCAGTTGCTCCTGCACGACTGCGGTAATGCGCAAAGTGTTTAGGCACACAATATGTCTGCATAACTTAGCAGCAAGAGCACTGCTGCCTGGATAGGCAACATGAAGTACAGGAGGGTCATGTCACAGAAAATTCTCACCTTCCTCCAAGCTCTGCACCAGGTAACAAGAAAAACTGCCTTAAAACATCGTACTTTCCATGAATCAGATAATTTCTTGTGTGGTGTCTGGCTTGGGCTTTGACAGAAGGCCTTTCTCCGCTTATTTTAATGCACAGCACAACTTTGAGAATGTTTGTTTTCGAAATGCATGGCACTGTGTTGAGTTGGAGTTGCTATGTTTAAGACCGCACCTCTGTTGGCAAGTGAATGTTCTGCCGTGGCCTTTTCTGGAGCAGGGAGGGCAGTAAACCGGCCACAACAGTTCACTTGTAGAAACTGAAGACTCTCGCTTGACAGAATGCTTAATTTCTCAGCGGATCAAGTTGCACTTTCATAATAGCTGCAAGTTGTATTTCAATGTATTTTCTCATGTTGTAAGCCGCCCCGAGATTTCGGCAAGGGGCGGCATAGAAATGTAATAATAATAATAATAATAATAATAATAATAAAAAGTTGGCAACACTGACTCTCCAGAGAGGGGCTTCAAAGGGTATTCCTTAGCATACAGGTGCAGTGGAGTTTCACAGCTGGATCCTATCTGTGTTTACCTGGAAGTTGGCCCTACCAATTTCAATGTCATTAAGTGGCACAAGGTTGCTGCTGAATTTCTAGCAGGGTATTGACACCTGAGAAATGGAGGTAGTGATAGATTTTGTTTTCTTGGGCTCCAAGATCACCGTAGATGGGGACTGCAGCCAAGAAATTAAAAGACGCTTGCTCCTGGGGAGGAAAGCTATGGCAAGTCTAGACAGCATACTAAAAAGCAGAGACATCACCCTGCCAACAAAAGTGCGGATAGTCAAGGCTATGGGTTTCCCAGTTGCAATGCATGGCTGTGAAAGCTGGACCATGAGGAAGGCTGAGAGCAAAAGGATTGAGGCCCTTGAATTGTGGTGCTGGAGGAGACTCTGCGAGTCCCTTGGACCACAAGGCGATCAAACTGGTCAGTCCTAGAGGAGATCAACCCCGACTGCTCTTTAGAAGGTCAGATCCTGAAGATGAAACTCAAATACTTTGGCCTCCTAATGAGGAGGAAGGACTCCCTGGAGAAGAGCCTGATGCTGGGAACAATTGACAGCAAAGGAAGAAGGGGACGGCAGAGGATGAGGTGGCTGGATGGAGTCACTGAAGCAGTCGGCGTGAGCTTGAGTGGACTCCGGAGGATGGTGGAGGACAGGAGGGCCTGGAGGAGTGTTGTGCATGGGGTCAGTTTGCAACTAGCAATTTATGCCAGGAAAATATTTCCAACATTTCTTCACGTGACAAAATAGCCACAGTGATTCACTAGGGTCAGGAACCAGACAATGGAGATCATCTCAGGCAAATAAGCTGTTGGAACATGCAAAGCTGCAGCAGGGATTAAGAGTGCTTGGGATTCCCGCACACAAGCAGTGGGCAGGACCAAAGGCAGGTTACGAAGTGCTTTGGGGCAGAATCCTTTGCGTGTTTGGACAGAAGCAAGTTGGGCATGCAGGCAGCTGCAGGCCTTAGTTTCCGGCTACATGTGGGCAGGGTTGCACCTAAATATGGTTGCGGGGGGGTCTGCTGTTATGTGTCACCAAGTCTTCTCCAACTTAGGGCGACCCTATGAAGGAACGCCCTCCAAAATATGAGGAAGACAGGGATGGGTGCATGAGAAGCCGCAACACGGAATAGCTTTGCAAATACCCCGGGCCAACAGAAAGATGAGTAAGTGAATGAATAAAACCAAATCAAGGCAGAACTTCCTCCGGAAGCCAGTATGACAAAACCGGAGCTGTTATACTTCAAACACATCGGGAGAAGGCAAGACTCCCTGGCGAAGACAATCATGCCGGGGAAATTCGGAGGCAGAAAAAGAAGAGGAAGGCCAGCTACGAGACGGATCAATTCTGAGAAAGAGGCCTCATCCGTTTATTTACAAGAGGGCTGTCCCAGATAGACAAGTTGATGGACGAAACAACAAGAAATGTGCACAGGACTATACTTTTGAACTCTTTAAAACGCTGCCATTTCTTAGAACAACAAGTGAAACAAGATAATTAAACCGTCCTCCCTGCGTACACATCTGTACGCCACGATCTATCCTGTACTACTTCAGGTTTGTAGTTTACAGTGGCCATGATGTATGGCTTTAACCGCGTGGTGCCAGTAAATCCTGCTGGAATCTGCATCATATGATTGCAAAGGTATCGCAATCAGGGATGCAAAAGAAACGGTGCTAGTGTCACTTGGGTTAAGCTTACAGATTTGTTTAACAGCACCCTTTCTCCCCGAGCATTTCCCTAACAGCACGTGCTGTGAGGCCTTATGCTTCGAATCAGGATGAGCAGATGGAGACAACCGTGCTCCTTGGAAGCACACCACAACCCTTCCTTCCTTGTTTATGCAAAATCCAAAAAACATTCCCTGGTAACAGAGGTGCAATGGACCCTTTTTACAAAAAACTCACAGGGAAAGCTGCCCATCTGGTTAAATGGGCTAAATTTACTGGCAGATCCAGGTGTGGCTAAATTTGGCATTCCTTGATGCCGGACATCTCAAATGCGGTCCCTCTGCTAAATTTTGCCACCCGTGTTTTACATCTCCCCAGCAGCGCTAGCCTCCAATTTTGCATCACCCGAATTCCCATCCTCTGCACATTCCAAGCTAGAACTCAAAGGACAGTGTGCCACTTGATAACAAGATGCAAGGATGCCAGATATGGTCCTGCTGCTCCCTGTGGTACTATTACATATCCCGATTTTGTTTACTAGGACGTAATTGTGGGGCCCTCTCAAGCTCCGTACTCTCATTTCTCCAGCCAGTGGAGCTGGCTGCCCAAAGGCTCAATCGCTGCTCAGCTCCGAGCACCGGCATGACGAGGGCTTAAAGAATTCGGCATGGTGGAGAAGATGTGGCCCCCGGTGGGAGAATCAGGATCATCCAACAAGCTCGCTCGGCAGGGGGATACGGGACACCCGAAGAAAGCATGCCTTGACACAGCACATTCTGCTGTACGTGGCGATCGCTTTTGTAGCATGTAGTTGTTGAAGGAAAGCTCTCCGAAATGTCCGAACCATGAGATTCAAGGCTGTGACTTCCTTGATGGAGTCCATCCGTCTTGCATTGGGGTTTTCTCTTCTTCAACTTCCCCTAGAATGATGGTCTTCTCCTGGAAGTCCGGCCTTCTCAAGATGTTCCTTGAAGCACAACAGATGCAACTTTGTCTTGCTGCGAGGGAAAGTTTTACAGCTTAGATGCCTTCCAAAGGGGATTGGACAAATTCAAGAAGGGTAGCTCTTATCTTCCAGGGTTCACTCTCAGGTCTTCCACACGGTCCTGCCCTAGTCCCACCACCCCCAACCGTTTGGTGGTCTCCTGCTTTTTCATGGCTTTCCTCCTCTCTCTACTTCTAAAAGTCTGAAAGGACTCGGGTTCATCCTGGTCGCTAGCAACAAATGCATGAAGCTAAAACATGCTCGTATAATTGGCCCTGGAGCCCGGACTGTTTGCCTTTGGCTCTGCTCACCACCAGAATGCAGCCCAAGTGCATCTCCAAAATTGAATTAGGGCCTTTCGGGTGCAAAAGGGACTCCCTTTATACAGAGAAGGAGAAGGAGAAGGAGAAGGAGAAGGAGAAGGAGAAGGAGAAGGAGAAGGAGGAGGAGCTTTCCCACAAGCCCTGCAGGCGGTCCTCCCATGTATTTACTTCTTATATTTACATCTCACCATTTTTCCTGCAAGGAACCCACCCAAGGTGGCTTATATAATCTTTACTGTGCCCCATATGCTCTTTCTCCTCTCCATTTATCTCATAATAACCCTATAAGGTGGGTTAGACCAAGAGTCAGTGCCTGGCTCAAGGTCACTCAGTGAGTTTCATGGTCTAGGGCAGTGATGGTGAACCTTTTAGAGACCGAGTGCCCAAGCTGCAACCCAAAACCCACTTATTTATCGCAAAGTGCAAACACTACAATAAAACCTGAATACTGAGGTTTTGGTTTAGAAAAAACAGCTCACAGCCAGTCCAAGCAAATATTTATATCCTTGGCAGTGCACTGACAGGCCATGCGAAAGCTTGGACGAGTCGCGGCTCATGATGCCATCACCTGGCACCACTGCTCCTTTCCGAGCATGCGCATGGCCCCTGTGTGCGCTGTTATCTGATGTTCAGCCGCTGGGGCGATGCTGGGGTGACTTGGCTCGCGTGCCGACAGAGAGGGCTCTGCCTGCCTGCTGTGGCACGCGTGCTGTAGGCTCGCCAGCACTGGTTCAGGGGGACTGGAACCCAGATCTCCTGAGTCCTAATCCAATACTACGCCACCCTGTTAGTCCTCCCATAAAAACCTGGCTGGGCTCTGTGGGTACCAGGATGCTGATTTGGGCTGATCTGTGCTATGATCCAGGCTGGTTCTGCCACTGCACATTTCTATGGCGCGTGGGCACCGCTCTTCAGGTGTCTAAGGCTCTGCATTCTGCCCTCTCGTATGCCCAGCTGTTGCCTGGCGATGACTCAGAGAGGGCAGGTGTGTCCCAGATGCAACCGCGGGCCCATCTCATTCAGCATTTTCCCCATCCCAGGACCTGGTTTGGTACACAACTCTCTGCAATCTGGATCACTGGCTGAGGCTGGTGCAAGCTGAAGTACAAAATGTTTTGCGGGCAGCTAGTCATACCACAGCAGCTTTTGGGGTTCCAGAAAGTCGGGCTCCTTAGCCTGGAGAGAGAGCAGAGACTGAACCCAGATCTTTTGTGCACGGCCATTTATGAGCACAGGACTGGGCCTGAGGAGGCCCCCACATGCCATGAAGCCCATTGGGTGACTTCGGACCAGCTGCCGACTCTTAGCCTAGCCTACCCCACAGGGCTGTTGTTGTGAGGATAAGCTGGAGAGCAGGAGAACCTTGTACGTGGCCTTGGGTTCCTTGCAAGAGGAAGAAAGGTGGGATATAAATGTGATGATAATTATAAGACTGAGCTATTTATTTATGTATTTGCACGATTTATATCCTGCCCCATATTCTGGTACGGTGATTCTGGAGCAGGAACAAGAGACCAAAGAATAAGGCAATGTGTGAAAAGGCAAAATTAAAACCGTGGGTGGTCGGTTCAGGATGGCTTGGACTTCCAGAGAGAGGGGGCTGCCACATTTGAAGGACAGACGACCGGTGGGCGGTGGACCCCCTGTGGAACCACCAGCAACCTGCCACCGGATGCCCTCAGTGACTGGGTGGGAGCACGGGGGAGACAGCCCTGTGAGTTTCACCTTCCTCGAATCTGCCCTGTGCTTTTAGTCAGTGACAGATTGCTTCCCTTCCAGATTATTACTTAGGGTTGGCGAAGCGTGAAATAATCACTCCTTCTACCTACATTTATCCTTTCCTGGTGTTTTCAGGAGCTTGTGAGGTTGCTGTCCTTTTCTGTTCGTTTTCTGAAGCATGCAAACAACCCACCCACGCAAGGAACAAATTGGGTACGTGGAGAAACGTGTGCGTCAGTCAGGCAGCGGTGGAAAGCAAGTTTCTCAGCTTGCGAGGCTGCAATGAATCAACCAGTGGTCCAAACTGCGAAGTCGCCCTCTGGAGAAAAGGCATATTTGGGACCCAAACAAACTTGAGTTGTGCAGGCAGGAATTTTCTGCCACTCATTGCAGGAGGAGAAGCTGACAACTTCCTCTTCGGGAAACAATCTGGAAAGAGCACATCCTATGCATGTTTAGGCAGCAGAAAGTCTAACAACTCCAAAATAAAAAAATTAAAAAGGTCCTATAACTTCTAGAGTTCTCCAGCCAGCATGGATGCTGAGCTGCAAGACCTTTTCTGTCTGAACACGCAGAGAATGGCACCTCGATGCTTTGCCAACTTGATGCCTTCCAGTCGTGCTGGACTATTATTTATTTATTTATTTAAAACATTTCTATGCCGCCCCATCGCAACAAAGCCTCAGGGCGGCTCACAACATTCATAAAAACTACAATTAATGATTTAAAAACTGGAACCATCTTGGCTATATATATTAAAATCTGTAAATACAATAATAATAAATTAACAGTTAAAATAACTTTTAAATAAAAAGGTCTTCACCTGGCACTGCAAAGCAAATAACGACAGCGCCAGGCGGACCTCTCTGGGGAGCACATTCCATAGGTGGGGCGCCACCGCAGAGAAGGCCCTCCTCCGGGTACTCGCCCTCCTAATATCATTCACGGAGGGTTCCCGGAGAAGGGCATCTGCTGCCGATCGTAAGGGGCGGGAGGGCATATATGGACGCAGACGTTCCTTTAGGTAACCAGGACCCAAGCCGTTGAGGGCTTTATAGGTCATGACCAACACCTTGAATTGGACCCGGACTTCAATAGGGAGCCAGTGGAGCTGATGGAGAACTGGGGTTATATGAGAACAACGCCCCGTCCCCGTCAGCAACCTGGCAGCTCTATTCTGCACCAACTGAAGTATCTGGACTGTCTTCAAGGGTAGCCCCACGTAGAGCGCATTACAGAAATCTAATCGGGAAGTCACCAACATGTGTGTCACTGTCGCCAGGCAGTTGTTCTCCAGGAAGGGACGCAGCTGATGGATCAGCCGAAGCTGAAGGAAGGCGCTCCTCGCCACCGCCGTCACCTGGGCTTCTAGAGACAGCTCCGGGTCGAGGAGCACTCCCAAGCTGCGGACACTGTCCCTCAGAGGGAGTGCAACCCCATTTAGGACAAGGCCCAAGTCCCCCATCCCGAGGCCCGAGCCACCCACCAACAGGACCTCCGTCTTGTCTGGATTGAGCTTCAGTTTGTTGGCCCTCATCCAGCCCATTACCTCGGCCAGGCACCGGTTCAGCACAGCCACTGCCTCACCTGGATTGGTGGGAAACGAGAGGTAGAGCTGGGTATCATCAGCGTACTGATGATTCCACAGCCCACACCTCCTGATGACCTCTCCCAGTGGTTTCATGTAGATGTTGAACAGCAAGGGGGACAAAATGGACCCCTGCAGTACTCCATGGCATAGCTGCCATGGTGCAGAGCCATAGTCCCCCAGCACTACCTTCCGGAATCGACCGTTGAGATAGGAGTGGAACCACTGCAAAGCAGTGCCTCCAACCCCCAATCCCGCTAGCCTATCCAGAAGGATACCATGGTCGATGGTATCGAAAGCCGCTGAGAGGTCCAGGAGAACCAACAGGGATGCACTCCCCCTTTCTCTCTCCCTGCACAGGTCATCGTACAGGGCGACCAAGGCAGATTCAGTGCCATACCTGGGCCTGAAGCCGGACTGAAATGGGTCCAGATAATCAGTTTCATCCAAGAGTGCCTGGAGTTGTCCCGCCACCACCCGCTCTAGCACCTTGCCCAAGAAGGCGATGTTGGCCACCGGTCTATAATTGGCGGCCACCTCTGGATTCAGGGATGCCTTCTTTAGGACTGGCCGGACTAACGCTTCTTTTAAAGGGGCAGGTACCCGGCCGTCTCTTAAAGAGGCGTTGACCACCTCCTGGATCCAGGTCCCAATCCCGTCCTTGGCTTTCTTAAGTAGCCAAGATGGGCATGGGTCTAGTAAGCAGGTGGTAGGACATACTTGTCCAAGCGCCTTGTCCACATCATCGGGCCGCAACAACTGAAATTCATCCATCAATTGAGGACTCGACGGCGTCTTTGGCACCTCCAAAGAATCTGATTCAATAGTAGAGTCCAGCTTGTGACGAATCTGAGCGATTTTCTCCCTGAAATGCTTGGCGAAGTCGTCACAGTGGGCCTTCGAGGGTGGCACCAGATCTTTCTTTGGGCCTGGGTTTACCAGCCCCTGCACCACCCAAAAGAGCTCCACCGGACGGCATTGTGAGGAGGCAATGGAAGCGGAGAAGAATTTCTTCTTCGCCGCCCTCACCGCCACAGAAAAGGCCCGATAATGGGCTCTTAAGTGCATTCGGTCAGAATCACCCCGTGATCTCCTCCACCTACGCTCTAGACATCTCCCAACCCGCTTCATCACCCGTAATTCAGGAGTGTACCAAGGAGATGAATGGGCTCTGCCATGTGGGAGAGGACGCCTGGGAGCGATCGTGTCAATAGCCCTGGTCATCTCATCATTCCACAGTTCAACCAAGGCATCGACAGGAACACCAGCCTTGTCAACCGGAAAATCCCCCAGGGCCTTCAGGAATCCATCAGATTCTGTCTGATTCTGATTCAGTCTACAATGTCTATCTTGCGTTTCTTCCTCTTGTTAGAAACTCAAGGCAGCTTATGCATCTCCTTTTTATTCTTGCAACAACAACCCTGTGAGGTAGGTTGGGCTGAGAGTTTGTGACTGGCCCAAAGTCACTCAAGTGAGCTTCATGTCTGAGCGGGGACTCGAACCCGCATCTCCCAGTCCAGCGCTGTCATCACCTCACGACACTGGGTCTCAATGCATGTTTTGCAAAAATAAGTGAAGCAGGAAAGCAGAAGGGACTCGTGGTTTTTCTAAGAACCAAAGCAAGAGTATCGTCCGCTGGTTCAAGAATTTAAGCAGGCAGCTCCCCCTTGTTCCAGCAAGGGGATGAAGGGAAAACGAGGCTTTCAAGTTTACTCCTGTTTGCCCCACATCTGCCTAGCGAAATCAAAAGAGAGGCCAAAGCATCAAAGAGAGGCGGAGACACCTTTCCCTTGATGGCACTCCTGGAAATTAAAACGGCAGCACCGCTTTGCAAGACTGTTAGTATGCTTAGTTGAAAGCAAAAGCTTCGGTTTTAGCTGGCGAGGGCCGTTGGCTAAAGCGGCCCAAGGTTTGACTCTGCAGTCAGAAGAAAGGCTCGGAGTCCAAATATCTATTGGTAGGTGGGTAGGGATGCCCCATAAATCACATTTATGGGTAGGGATGCCCCATAAACCTAACTGTGGGATTTTATTGGTGTTCTTTGGATGCCTGCATTTCATGATGGAGTTCTGAATCAGAGCGTGAGCTGCTTTTAATATAAAGAAGAGAATGCAGGTTATAAACAGGAGCTCCAGCACTGCAAGCGTTTACCCTGACCGAAGAAGTCCTCCAGAATTAGGCGGGACACGCATCTGAGCTCTCTTCCACAACCTTTGCGGGATCAGTAGCAGCTCCGTGCCAATCCTCAGTTTGGGATTGGGACAATCTGGGACAGCAAACTGTTCAAGGGACAGTTCACGTCCTCCAGTCCCCAGCACTGGGGTCCCGATCCAACCCCTGAAGTGGGATAGTGACGAAGCTTCAAGCTGCTACGCAAAAATGCACCGCTTCGGACTGCAGGCAGCCAATGCGGTTTTGAAAACTCGCCTCCCCGCAGACGGAAATCAAGCATCTCGAGAAACACCCTCTTTTCGCCTCGACACGACTGCTTTCCCGCTTGCAGGAAACGGAGTCACTTTTCACGCGGTGGAGGAAGCATTCAAAGGGACGCCTCCTCTTCCTTCCGCACCGCTCCGTTTCTCCTTCGCTTGGTTCTGCGGCACGCCCGCCAACCGGGCGGATCTCCGGCGTTGCCAGGAGCTCGCTTGACCCTCACGGCATGCACTGAGCATGCGTGGGCAGCCGCGCCTCCGCTTGGGCTTCGAGCGCCCCCAAGCGGCCGCTCTAGGAGACGGAGGGACAGACAACGCTGTTGCCTTAGCAACCGGCGCGGCCTACTCCGGCTCCAGGCGAGGCCAGGCCTGCGTGGGTTAGGCCCGTCCCCGCCTCTTCCTCCTCGGCTGTGTGGAATCTGCGGCTGAGGGAGGGAAGCCGGAGCCGGCACGCTCCCGGGCTCCGCCCCGTCGAGCGCGCTCGCAGTGCCGCGCCGCGCCGCGCCGCGTGGGCCGCGTGGGCCGCGTGGGCCGCCTGGCGGAGTGCGGCTCCCGGCGGGGCGGGGCCGAGCAGGGAAGAGGCCGCGCCGGCCGGGATTTCATCATGCGGGGGGCTGGGCCTGGCCGCCGCCGCGCCCGGGCTCCTCCTCTGCTGCTCCATGCCGTGGCCCCTTAGCGTCTTCCGCGCCGCCTCGCTCGGCCGCCTCAGCAGCATCCGCCGCCGCTGCCACACGCCCGCCGCCGCTGCCCTTCTCCGCCGCCCGCCTCGCCCCGCCGCCCCGCTGCACACGGCGGGCCGGAGCCACCCGCGGCCGGAGAGCCAGGCAGCCGCCCCGCCGCGACCTCGGGCCACAGCGCTCGCCGGGAGACCCGACCTCGCCGCCCTCCCCGCCGACCCCAGCATGGACGGCCCCGCCGCCGAGGCGCTCCTGGCCCCGCTCCGGCAGGCGGTGCGGCAGCAGGTGAGGCCCGCCTGTCCGCACCCCGAATCCGCCCGGCCCCGGTGCCCCGGCGCCCGCCCCACTGCGAGGGCCAGATCCGCCCCTGCAGAATCGGGGGTCTCTCGGTTTTGGGTTACGGTTTCACATGCTTATGATCAGCATGCCTTGCTTCCCACAGGGGACCCAAGGCAGCCTACATAACCCTCCATTTTTATCCTCACAACAACCCTCTGAGGTAGGTCAGGATGTAGTTCTTGCGGGACTTATGGGGGAGTGGCAGTGGTGGGCAAGAAAGGCTTTAAAGTTCCCCATCTGGGAGCTCTTTCTAGCCCATCGGGATCTTGGACCTTGAAGGACACCCTGAAAATACCTTCGGGACTCATGCAAGTTTCCACGTGGGGGGGGGGGGTTAAAGCCCTACTGTTCCCGGCATTTCTCTGGGAGTTATAGGGCTTTCCTCTGTCTTAACCGGCATAGGACTTCACCCTTAGGCCCTAATCATAAGATTGCTAGATCTTCGTGTTTCAGAGGATTCCCTCCCCTATAATTGCCCCTATAGGGCTTGATTTGCATATGCTGCTGTTCCCTTAAAACCTGAAACACTTAATCTATGAGTTGGTACAAGCTTTGCTATGGTCTGTTTTCTACATTTAGATCTGTGCATCACTCTTCCACCATTAGTATGGTGGCTGTAGAATTAGGAGATATTTATAGGGATCTTAGATTGGACATTTTAAAGGATCTTTTACCTGCAGTTAGGGGTTTTTATCTGTAGACTACACACAGACCTCCAAAATTATAGCTAACAGATCCATTAGAATCCCCCAAATTTTTGCTCTTTATGTCTGACATTAGAGTCATTAAATCTACATGGGGACTTTGCTTCACTATTTCTGTGTAGTTTTTTCCCCATATAATGTTTTTATGCTCCCATGGTACCAATGTTCTTGCAAGGTTCCCTTTACCTGTACAAGCTAATTTTTCCTGTGGCATTCTCTTTTATATAGAAAATCCCATAATGTTTTTGTGGCTCTCCCATTATAATTGTGAGAGGTCCCTTTTTCTGTCTTTAAACCAGCCTCATGGTCTGGGGAACTTCTCAATATACTAAGCTGAGCAGTAGTTTGGCCCTCTGTTCTGCCTAGGACCGAAAGTCTCTTTTTTTCTGCTCCCCAAGTACAGCCTTTGATCTGGTATCTTCCAGCTCTTTGCATTGCTTTGGTTGTCATGCTGTAATAGGTGGATAATGTGTGCAGGATGCTCTTTTCTTGTTAGAGAGTGAAATAAAATGTAAGCCCTCTTCCTGTCAAGGGTAGAGGCCATGTGGAGTATCACTTTCAACTCTGGCCTACGCTTGCAATGCAGTTCTAAGCATATTTTCCGAAGTGTACATACAGTGTAAGAGATGAGTAAGTCCCATTGAATTTCATGGGGCTTACTCACATGTAAAGTGAGTTCTGTGCAATTTTCGCCTGCTGCAGTTTAGATTCATTACGCAAAATGGGACTTTTAATTTGTCTTTTGTGGTGATGCCTAGATAGCGCTGCTGTGCTTTCTCATTCATTGATCCGCATCTTCCATGGTCTTTCCCACTTCCATAAGGATTGGGCCTTTGGGATATATTAAAACTTCCACGAGAGCCACGCACCTGTTTCCTTCATGTGCAGAGCCAGTGCATTTCACTAATAGAACTTTTTGTGTGGGCTTTCCTATTGAAAGAAGAGCTTTTCTTCCCTTCACCCCTCTTGACTTTTGAACTATTTGATTCCTGCAAGGGTCTTTTATATCTTATCCTATGAATGTTGGCTTATAGGGCTGCATATAGGGTTGGACCTGTCTGACTGTATCATATTTGACAGCTGAACAAATGACTCGTATTTTAAACCTATATATCTGTATTTGACAAGTTTTTGAGTGTATGGTTTAATTTGTGTTAAGTTCTCCATTCATGATATTCTTGCTGAGCTAGTCATATAAGAAGAATGCAGATTGTTGTCCTTTACACAACAGGATGGGGAGTGTCTTAATTATAATAGGCTTCTGATTTTTTTTCCTGAATCATTGTACATAATCCTAAATTACTTGTTTGTAGGGCATTCTTAGCAAATAAAATTAGACTGTCTTGACACAAGGGTCAGAAGCTACCATTAAAAAAGAGGAAAAAACCCCTCTGTAGTTCAGGTACACAAGCACAGGG
The DNA here is from genome assembly GCF_004798865.1 of Varanus komodoensis. Taxonomy (NCBI): domain Eukaryota; kingdom Metazoa; phylum Chordata; class Lepidosauria; order Squamata; family Varanidae; genus Varanus; species Varanus komodoensis. Next base: position 8,657,390 of record NW_025335440.1, on the reverse strand, counting down.
TGTTTTTTAAAAGAAATATTCTAGCTTTTCCTTTCTGGAAGAAGAGGCAAATGCGCAGAGTAAGGCTTGGTGTGGGAGAGGTGCAGAATCTGCAGTGTAATGTAAAATTATCCAAAAAGGGAGGCTGAAATCTGGCAATTGCAGAGGTGGCATATGGGGACCCATACTGGTGTGCTCTACAAACAAACGAGTCCTCATTCCTTCGTTAGAAAAAGGAAGGAGCACTTTAATTACACCTCTGGAGAGATCTCCTTGATCGAGAGATCAGTCAGGCCGGGCGGGTTAATGTTTTGCTCCTGCAGCAGTGCCTGATGCAATAAGCTGCTGTGTTAGAGGGTGGATCCCTTCCCCTGTCATAAGGGACAAAGCTGCAGTGAAAACTGCCACATCAGGACTGCTTTCTTGTACTTTCTTTGGCCAGGTCCCCTCGAGCAAATCCTGTCCTGCTAGAATACCCTCCTGTGTGAACGGGGCTCTCCTTTGTCATTTGAAATGGCACTTGCACACTGTGCTGTCCGCCTTTTCCGAACAGTTTTTCGCTTTCTCAGTGGGTAACAGCCGCACAAATTTACAGTGCCTCTCTTTTGGTGTCGACAGCAACTGCTTTATTAGGATTTTTCTTTCAGCAGGCCCCTTCTCCTTTCTTGGTTTCCAGTATGTTGGATTTTTTTTTAAATCGTTCAGTTCCCTCCCTCCTGCCACGTTAGCGTGCAACTGCAGTGACTTAGAGTGAAAGTTTCACAGTTAGAGCAATGCTGGTGGTTCTGCTGTCTGCTGCAGAATCGGCAGATCCACCCGTCTCCCCATTAACTTTCTGGCCTGGCCTGCTTTGCATCCCTCTCTTAATTAGATCTTGTGAAACCAGGAAATCCTTGTACATATGGAGCTGTCTCCCCCCCCCCCCCCCGCCTCCCCCATCCATCTGTCTTACTAGCAGGGATAAATGCTCTTCTCTAGCTTTTGCTCTCCTGTGCATCGCTTTCTGTGGTACAAGAGGATGAAAACAAGCCCATCACTGTAAAACCATTATTATTTTAAGCAGTATGAAGGAAGTCCTTCAAGTAAGGAAAAGATTAGTAGGAGGATGATAAGGTGGCTAAATGGAGAAGTGTGAAACTAGGAAAATAACTGAGTCAGTCCTTTAAACGGAGAGATAATCATGTGGGCAGTCTCAGTGTGTTGGTCCATGGAGCCCCGAACGATCTTGGCTACTGGCACCGACTCTCCCTAGGCTCAGGCGGTGAACATTCCTGGCTCTGCTACCTGTGGGTCCCTTATGTGCCCCCCCCACACCATACCTGTAGCTGTTTCTTTGAGCGCACCAGCCTGTTCAGCCTGGTGCCCTCCAGATGTGCTGGACTACAACTTCCATCACCTGTCCTGCATAAGCATGATGGGAGTTGTAGTCTGACACTTCTAGAGGGCATGTACTTTGGAAGACTGGTGTATGCCATCTGGGAGTTGTGTTATTGTGACTTCCCACTCTGCCTTCCGAGTAGGTATGGACTGTAAAGTGCCACATGTACAATCTGAACTTGAGGTAAGGAATTTGGTGAGCGAGTTCCGAGGCTATATATGCGTAGGGCATGAATCGAACCTGAAAGCTGGCATGCACGGAAGGTTCCAGGACTGTTGGGAATACAAGGAAATGAAGTCGGTGGTAGCACGGACTGTTAATCCCAACTGCATTCTTGAAAATCTGTCCATTGGTACCTGTGGAACCAATCTCTTAAGTCCTCAGCAGGATTTTTTCAGTGAACTGCATTGGTGTGTGTTTGTTTTTAAAAGTTACGTGATTTTTACTGAAAGTGCTTTAATAACCCTCCTCTGGCAGTTTTTGCTCATCTTCACATCTTTCAGAAAATAATAAGATACTGCCCGTATTTCTTCAAGAGAGACACCCCTCTCCCTAGGGCAACTATGGGTCAGGTTGCCCCCTCAAATCCATACCTATGTTGTGAGTTCTGCCTCCACTTTTCATAGGATGTTATAGACCAGAAGCTGTATCTGAACTGTTTGCAATTCTTCCAGGGAGAACTTGTTCGAAAGTTGAAGGAGGAGAAGGCTCCTCAGGTGGATGTAGACAAGGCGGTAGCTGAGCTCAAGGCTCGGAAGAGAGCCCTAGAAGCAAAGGTGAGCCTTGGAATCATTTCTGGTGCGTTTTGGTTTTTCCTCTTCTGCCGGAGTAAATGGACCTGTTTGCCAGTAACTTTAAGCCATCATTCAGCAGTGTGAGGCTGAACCACCTTCCCTTTCGCAGCACAGTTGCTTAGGAGAGAGGCGCTTCTGCTTCTCTTTAGGATTGACCACAAGGTACAACTGAGGTGTAACATTAATCTTAACCGCAGTTATGGAAAGCCTGCACAACTTTGTAAACAGCGCCCGGTATCTTCTAACCATATTTAAGGTTAATCATATTTTCTTTCTTAGATTTGCAATCTAAGCTTAGTCTAAAATGAAAGCAGAGCATTGTGTGATCGCGCTGGTGGGGAGGGAGCATGTGCGAGGCCTGGGCTCACATTGGCTCGTCCTCACAACTGTGTTTCGGGTCTGCCTGTGAGCTCAGCCACTGTGGGTTGTTTTCTGGCGTGGTACAGCAGGGTGCCCGTTCTACTCCCAGGCGCAAGGGAAGGGCTGCTCCGCTGATTCCCCCACTGTGGGGCGTGGGCGGTCAGCTGGGCGGCACTGCATCGGAGGGTGTTCTGCTCCTTCCCTGCCCCGGCCTGAGCAGGAGCGGGGAAGGGAGAATGGGCTCCCCAACCTGGTGCCTTTATCCCAGGTGGGGTGGGCTTGCCCTCATGGTTGCTCCTGCTGGGGAGAAAGGAGTTCGAGCAAGAGTGGGAAGGAGGAACATGGGCGAAGCCGGGGGGTTCCGTTCTCAGCTTGTCTCACCTACCTCAGGCTCCCCCTTCCCAGCTCTTGCTTGAGTAGCCTTCTCTCCAGCTGAAGCGGAGCGTGGGGCAGGGACTGGTGAGAAAGAAGAATCCTCGCCTAGCTGAGGCTCTCCCTGCCTCACTCCTGCTTAAGAAAAGGCGCCTCGGGCAGGAGCGGGGGAATCCCAGGGGGGTACGTGGGGCAGCACTGCCTAGCTGCTTGCCGGCCCCCTGCTTGCCTCTGAGGGGTTTTGCCTCAGGCAGGAGTGGGGCTGAGGAGCCCAGCTGATCCAGAGGGCAGTCAGCTGGGGAGGGTTGTCCCAGGTGGGGGCGCTGCTGCCAGCTGACGCTTTCCCTTCCCACTCATGCGTGAAAGAAGGTTTCTAGGGCAAGAGGAATTGGGACACCCCTGGCAGCTGCCTCAAACGGGGGCCGCTGTCAGCTGCGTCCTTTGGGGAGCTGCTTGGGAAGAGCAGCACTGTCTACCCGGAAGGCTTGTGTTGTCTGGGTTCGGATGGCACAGCAAGCAGTCCTGGTAGGGAGAATCTCTGGAACTGTGTTGGTTGCTTGTCGTGTTGTGTAAACTGCTGCACACTACTTCCTGTGTTATTCATGTCTCTTAAGCACCAACACGAATGCCATTACCATCTCCTCTGCCTGCAAGGTCAATCTCGGCCTCACCGTTCTGAGGCAACAGAATGCTACGCAACCTGCAGTTGTGCTTAATCTGCATCGTTGGCTGGTCCAGTGAAGCGTAAAATGGAGAAAAGGTAACTTTTCAAACGGGAAAGACCTGGCTTTGCTGAACATTTACTCTGTTTTTCAGGAACTGTCTTTGCAGCCTAAGGATGATATCGTTGACAGATCTAAAATGGAAGACACGCTGAAACGAAGATTTTTCTATGACCAAGCGTTTGCGATTTATGGAGGTACACAATAATTACAATAGCAGTTGTGAGTTATTCATTGCATGGCTTCCTGCCCTGCTCACATTTTGCTGCTGTCGAACCTAATAAAAGGCAGGGTGCAGGATATACAGGTCAGTCTTCTATGAGAAAGAAAGGATGTGTGTTTGTCACAACAGCCATGAGACCTAGGCACCTGAAACTTGGACCTTTTTTTTTTTTTTACTAAAAGGACCCCATTAGTGTGCACCTTGGGTGAACGGGTGTTAAATCTGTATTAATACATTTAAATACATTTAAATGCATCTCTGTGTTAAAGCCTGCAGTTCTGCTGTCAGTCACTAGGTGGCAGATGTCCCTAGGCATGCCTATTTTGCAACTGGTGTGGTTCAAAACCTGAGGAGAGCTGTGTGAGGGCTGAAGCTACATGGTTGTCCCCTCCCCTTGCTGTCAGGGAGCTACAGGGAGCACTATATGCAACTCTGTCAGCTGTGTGACCTTGCCTGAGGGCTTTGCTGTGTTGCAGTAGGTGCTTTTCCAACCAGTGCAAAGCTGGGTCTGTTTGCAACTTTAAACATAAGACAAGCAATAAAACGGAAATCCTGAGATCATGCTAAGAGTGAAATGAAACATGAGCATCTATAAAAGGTTTTGCAGTATTTCATGCCGTAAGACAGAATTTAATAGTTCTGCTTTTTGAATTGTTATCGGCAAGAAATAGTCCTTTTTAATTAGATTTATATCCCACCTTTTTTCTTACAAAGAACTCAAAGCAATTTATATAACATTCATCCTCCTGCTCTCAAACTTAGTCCCACAAAAACAACCCTGTGAGGCAGGTTGTACTGGGAATTGGACTGATCCAGTTGGCTGCATGGCTGAGCGGGGACTAGAACCCAGATTGCCTGAGTCCCAGCCTTGTGCTTTTTACTACTGCTCCACGCTGTCTTTTTTTTTTTTTTTTTTTTTATTAAGCCAATTAATTCATCCTTTCAGTGGCAGGGGGAAATTGTTCCAATCGCAAAGATTTCTGATCTATAAACCATTTAATTTAGAGAGCAGAATTTTCAGACCAGTTGAAATAGGTTGGCCTCAGGGGTTGGCAAGATCTTCGTGTTTGTGAATGATTGTTTTGCCTTTTACCTTGGCTGAATCAAGGTGAAGTTTTCAGCTACGTGAACTGGTCAGCAGACCTCCAAGATAGAGAGATATGATCGGAAGTGTTTGCTCTCATATGAGTCAAGATAGGACTTACAGCCAAAGGTAACCTGTTTTGTTTTGTCACGGTAGTGCTGAGCAGATTTACTGCTGTAAGCCAGCCAGCAATCTGCATACCCCAACTTGGGTATAAAATAAGAACACGATATTTCTGGCTCAGGAAAAGATGGAAAGCTTTCTCTTGGGTCCTGTACAGGTTGGGGAGAAGAGCTCTTTCCAGTTAGCTGGGCAGGTTTGTGAGGGAGGAGGCTGTCAGTGGCCAGTAGCTTTGCTGTGCTTCCTCCTTTACCAGAGGTGGACTGCCTGCATGCATCAGTTGCTGATGAACTGGGCAGGAGGGGGTCTGCACCCCCCCCCCCCGCTAGAGGGATCCTGTGGGCAGCTGGTTTATCACCATGCATACGGAGTGCTGGACTAGGTGGAGCTTGGGGTCTGATCCAGCAGGGCTTTTTTTAGGTTCTCGGTTCTCTGACAATGCCCCCGAAAGAGTTAAATAAGGGGCAAGGATGACAGAAACAAAATGCAAAATGATCTCGATAGGTTGCAGTGCTGGACTGGACCAGCAGGGAAGAACTTAATAAGGACAAATGCCAACTTCTGCACCTAGAAAAAGGAAACCAAATGCTTCATTACAAGATGGGGAATACTTGGCTCAGCAATGCTACAAGCAGGAAGGATCTTGGAATTGCTGTAGAGTGCAAGCTGAAGATGAGCCAACAGTGTGATGTGGCTGCAAAAAAAATATCATTTTGGGCGGCATTAACAGAGGTATAACATCCAAATCACATGAGGCAGTGGTACCCCTCTATTTAGCACTAATCACCTGGAGTCCTGTGTCCAGTTTTGGTCACCACAGTTTAAGAAAGGTGAAGACAAGCTGGCAAGGATTCAGAGGAGGGCAAGAAGGATAATCTGGGGACTGGAAACAAAGCCCCATGAGGAGAGACAGGAAGAAGTGGGTATGTTTAGCCTTGAGAAGAGAAGACTGAGGGAGAAGATGATAGGACTGTTCAGGTACTTGAAAGGGGGTCACTCAGAGAAAGGCCAGGATCATTTCTCGGATCATGCTGGAGTGCAGGACATCGAATAACCAGCTCAAGTTACAGGAAACCAGATTCTGCCTGAAAATCAGCAAAATCTTCCTGACCATTAGAGCAATAGGACAATGGAACCCATGACCTAGGGAGGCAGGGGGCTCTCCCACACTGGAGGCATTCAAGATGCAGCTGGACAGCCATTGGAGAGGGATGATGTGACTTGGAGTCCTGCGCTGAGGTGGGGATTGGACCCGATGGTTGTATGCTCACATCTCCAGCCTGCTTGCTTGCATTTATTTTCTTCTTTGAGTGTGAACAGCTGAACTAACTTGCATTTAAAAACTTACAATAACATCCAGATTGGGGATCTTGGTTTGCTGCATTGTTTACAAGCCAGGATTGTATATCAAGGTTTGTTCCTAGTTTTATAGATTCTGGCTTGGAAAGAGCACAGCGAATCAGCCACCTTGGTTGCAGTGTTTGAAGCTGGCTCTTGTCTGGAGCCCCCTTTGTTACACATGGATCTGTAACCTCATTCGGGCTGTGAGCTGTTGTGTTGAGGGCCCAGTCGGGTGCATGCCAAGGAGGGAGAGGCAGAATTGTGTTTCAGCATAGAGTGTTCCTGAAAGTGAAGAAGTTTCGGGTGGAGTTCTGGTCCTGCCTGGAATTGAGTGTGCTCACAGTCTGTCTGTCTGTCTCTCTCTCTCTCTCACACACACAGGTGTGAGTGGCCTGTATGATTTTGGCCCAGTTGGATGTGCTTTGAAGAACAACCTCATTCAGGCCTGGAGGCAGCACTTCATCCAGGAAGAGCAGATCCTGGAGATCGACTGCACCATGCTAACGCCGGAGCCTGTTCTGAAGTAAGCGCTTCACCGTTTCTGTGCCTGCACATTCCGGAGTGGCACGTCAGAGGGTTTGTTCTCATGGAATGCTCAGCAAACGAACAAACCCTCACGGACATTCCTTTTCCCCGTACAGACAAATAACTTGCAAGCTGCAGGGCTTAACACTTGTGAACTACAGGACCGCGATAAAGTTGCAACCCTAAGGTCTCAGTATTACCCTAAAAATGTTCGCTGCTTCTTCGAGGGCTGCAGCAATTCCTTTTCTATTCTTCCCTTCCCACCGGATGTCACTAACCATGTGAGTTGAGAATGAGAACCTCAAACATTGGAAGTCCCAAGTTCAAATACGGGCTAGCTGTGAATTTTCTTGGTGGCATTAATGATAGCGTCCGGCTAAGCAGAGCATTTCCACAATCTGAAAAGATACTTCCGTAATTCTTACATTGTCTGTTCTATACCTGGTAACTTCTGCCATAAAAACGTGGAAATAAATGCATGGGACTGCACACTGAATTGCCCTGCCTTCTTTCTAGTGCTTCTGTTTTCGCTTATGCTTTCTGTCTTGATTTCTGTAATCTCTTTGATCACTTTTCTGCAGCACCCTAGTCCTACCTGTACCTCTGAAACACAGAGTAGCTCACCACCAGAACTTTGGCTCACTGCTGTCTGCGTGTCTTTGCTGAGACATAAGCGAAGGCCTAGAACTTTCTAGAAGCAAGGGCAAGTTTCTAGAAGTTAATTAGTTGGACCAAGGAGGTTATTTTCAAAAGCTACAAAGGAAATGTCCTGGTTCATTGAAAGTGGAGCATCAGTTAGCAATTTGAGCACCGAGCTAACTGTACTATTGAGGAATTTCATGAACAGAAAAATAGTGCGTGTACAAGATCATCTGCGCAGGCACAATGGAGGCTGACTAGTTTGCTGCTGTACCAGTCGGTTTTGATGTCCATTCTGTGACTTCTTAAATGTTACTTTTCTGCTGCAAGTTGCTCAGCAACGTGCATTGATGCTCTTTCGAATGATAATGCTGTTTGCCATTGCAGGACCTCTGGCCACGTAGATAAATTTGCAGACTTCATGGTGAAGGATGTGAAAAACGGGGAGTGTTTTCGAGCTGACCATCTTCTCAAAGGTATGCACTACGGCAGAATCAGGGCTGACCGGAGCGTTTCATGGAGGTTATCTTGCCTGTGCAGGCGATAATCCAACAAATCTCTCAGAAGTTTTTTAGGTCAATCCTGCAAAAGTCACGTCAGCATAAGTACATACTGGGAAACTGACACTTCTTGAAGCTTCATATTTGCAAGACGTTAACGCCAACAGAAGTCAGGGCTGCCGGATTACCTCTTTGTAAAAATAGAACAGTGAGAGTTGGGTTTTCCCCAGAAATAATCTGTCGAGGTGGTGGACCTATATGTGTATTGTATTCATGAAGTCCTGCTTGTATTTGACCCTGGGTGTCCTGAGCTTCCCTTGCTTTGTTTGATCGAGATTGATGAGTTTCACAGTTTTGGCTTTCGCTGTCCTTCAGTTCTAGCTCTTGGAAGAGGGAGAGGGTGTCCTGGTTTGGGTTATTCCTCTTTTGGTTAATCCCTTTCAGGATTCTGCTCTGTCAGCTTCTGTATGGAAAGCCCGTTTCTTTGGTACTTTTGATTACTTTGATGCATCAAGTTGCTTTGTTCATCAGCCTTCTTTAAGACAGTGTCAAAAGGCGGGCTGTGGGGGGTCTGGGGCGCAGTGCAGCTCCCCCTGGTGGCTCAGAGTCGGAAGCCTGATTCACCTGGGAAGCATTGCAGGGCAGATCCAGCTTGCAGAGGCTGGAACTACTTCGACCCTGGAAACAAGCTGGTAGGCACAGGGGGAGCTGCGGAAGGCTGCTCAGCCCGGCCTGGTTCCTCACAGCAACACGCGTCTTTGTGGCGGCGGCTGCACATTCTGGATTGGCTTCTGCCTCCGGTCCCGCAGTGTCGTCTTCCACAGCTTGGCCGCTGCCTGTTCCCGAATCTGCTCTTGTCCTGTGGAGGACTGTGCCTCGGCCTACCACACATTTGCCTCAGATCTGACCCTTGCCATTTCCCCTCTGTCTGTCCTGCCCCACTTGACTGGGATCTGACCCTCACTTGTACCTTGTTTCTCCTTTGCCGCCGGCCTGGCTGCCTCTTGCCAGGACCTCTGTCCCTCTCCGTCACTTCTGCTCCCACCGCCGCAGTCGTCGGCGGGGATGCTTCCAGCAGGGAATAAGCTCTGCTGGCAGAAATCTGCGCTGGTATCATGTGCATCCTGCTTGGTCCCTTTTCCTTTTCTTCTCGTAACCTTTGCCAGCAAATACCATGGTGTCAATTTCTTTAAAGAGTTGTCCTAATTACACTTGCTTGCTATTAATAAATGCTTCAAATATGATGTATAAGCTTCTATTTATAAAGTATGTCTCAAGTAGAGATACAGGGAGTGACTGCTGAGTGCAAAAGGATGGAGTCCTTTGCAGCAAACGTCGTCTTTATGGACTTAGATATAGGTAGACACCTGTCATGATAGCATGGCGTCTACTTAATTACATTTATTATCCATGAATTATTTCTCCTACAGAGCTGCACCTGCAGTCTCGCTTCTTAGCCATCAGCTCCTTTTATAACAGCTCCATGATTTGCTTCCAATAATCAAAGAAACAAGGTATGGGCTCTGGGCCTGGGATTGCCTAAGACGGCTCTTTTCTGCAGCACTCTGCATCTGCTAGAGCATACCAAGGAGGACTCTGAGCGAAGGAAGCTCTTTCTGAGGAAGCGTTCCAGCTGGGTGCCTCAGTTTGTTAGTGTCCTTTAGAAGGGAAGAATTAAAATGGCAACACGAGGCATGCGGTCTTGATGGGGATGTAAGCTGTTTCCTACAGATATATTTTGAACCCTCAGTAAATCCCCCTGACCTGCATCGGCCATGGATCCTCTCCACTCATCATGTTCCTCTGGTTCAGGGACTTCCAGGCTTGACCACCACTGTCCATGTCGTCCTTTGTACTGAGGAAATTCTAGTGCATTCTCTGTGAATATCCAGAGATACTGCAGCGTGCACCGGTCTGTGCTTTTGGGCCTCAGTGGCACCTCTTTGGACTGAGAGTTTGGCCTGGAACGTGCCCTGCGGCTGTGCTTTGCAGCAAAAGGCGGGCGGTGGTGGGTAGACCCACTCCTGGGGAAGCTTGTGTGCCACTGCTGCTCTTGTCTGACCCGCTTGAAAGCCACCACTCTTGCTCTCCGGTTTGCACTTGAGCACCTCTTTCCTTCCTTCCCCTCCTTGCAGCTCATTTGCAGAAGCTGATGTCTGACAAGAAATGCACAGTGGAGAAAAAGACTGAAATGGAGAATGTGCTAACGCAGGTCAGTAGGTGGTCTGGCAAGTTGAAGGGGAGGTGGGTGCCTTCTAGTGCTTTATCTTCCCCGGATGACGTAAGATAACGAGAACTTCCCGCATGTCGCATCTCAGTGGTAGATTCATTCGTCCCTTGGGCTGTGATGTGTAGAGAGCAAAAACTCCCTTTGCTGATCTAGGCGTTGAGCACGGACGCCGCAGCACTGCTGAGACGAGAGGAGCTGGGGCTGGAGGCCCAGGGAAACCCCCAGAGACCCAGCCTGTCTGCCTGCCGCTTCCACTCAAACTTGCTCAGTGTTAGCTTGCCAAAGCGGATGGTGTTGGGAACAAGGAGAAGGAACAGCAGTTTCTGCCTGCTTGTTCTGGGCATTGGTGCAAATTAAATTCACAGGAAGGAAAGGGGCAAGCACTGCGGAGTGCGACGGTGGCTGATTTTCTAAGGAGTGGGCGAGGAAATAATCTCGTCTGCCCCAAAGGCTGGGGACTTTGCTCTTGGGATATGTGGCGATTCCACAGCATTGTGGTGTGGGCCTTGTTTTAATTTACTGTCCAGGTGTATCTTCCCTTGCGTTATTCAGGCACTGAGAACAGCGTGTCCCTCGTTGCTCATGGAGCACCTCTGCTTTAGAGCCTTACTCTGTGACCAGGACAACTCTCACTGGATGCTGTCCGAGAAAATAGGTCCTTTTCCTTCCCCATTCGAACACCAGGACAGCCATCCGGCGGGCTTTGCCATTGCGGCATCACGCAGTTTGCTCTGAAGAGGCTCATGTCCTTTCGAAGAGCAGAAGGGGTTGCACAGAGAGCGCCCTCCTGTAACTTCCCGTGTTAATTTGCATATCTTTCTCGTTTTGCTCCTAGTTGGACAACTACAGTCAGGAAGAGCTTGCAGACCTGTTTGTGAATTACAATGTGAAGTCCCCCATCACCGGAAATGACCTCACTCCTCCTGTGTCGTTCAACCTTATGTTCCAGACCTCTATTGGGCCAGGAGGAAACATGCCGGGGTATATTAAACATCGACATCTTTTCTTCAATTTTCTGTTGCTTGGTGAGGAGGGCCTGGATTATCCGTTCATCCATTTTTGTCCAGTCAGCCCTCCTCATCTGGAAGAGGTGGTAGAGTTTTTGATCCATTTACAGGGCAGCTATTCTGCATCCTAGCTGTGAGGCTGAAGGGAAGAGGGGTAGAGGAGCAGGGAGGTGTGCAAGGGTGTGATTATATACTGATATGACTGATGAGAAGAAGAGCCGTGACACTTCCAGCTGTCGACCAAGCGTGCCAGTATAGTCGGATGATTAAGAGTGCAAACAGGCTGCCCCTGGAACGCATCCCAAGGACGGTGCGACTTGTCAGATTCCCCTTCCTGAAGCTCTGGATGCTGCTGCTGCTGCTGCTTTGGGAGGGCAACTCTGAAATACGCTTTCTTCCTCAGCCTCTCGCAGCAGCTGCAGAAAAAACTGTGTGGCCTGCTTTCTCAGGTTGCAAAAGCAGCCTTGGAGGACCCTTGCAGAGGTCCAGAAGAGGCCTTTCAGTGGGACTCCAGGATACCAAGAAGCCCTGTGGCCTCTTCAGCCCCACCCTCGCCCCCGATCACACACTTCCTCTGTGCGCGCTCAGTTGCTTACCTGGAGGAGAAAGTGGGGAGAGTGTATGCAGGGCTGCACTTGGCCTCCTCCCCTCCCTTGTTGGCAGCAGCCCAGCAGGGCGCTGGCCATTTGGAAGCCTTTGAGAATGACGGTGTCCTTCTATAGGATGCCAGTTTGGAGGGGTCGCGCCCTCCATGAAAATCAGCTGATAGCTGAACGATGGTTATTGCTGCTTTTCTTAGTGTACCAAATCAGGGACAAGGAAAGAGGAACGGGGGGCAGCCTGCCAGGGAGGCCTTGAGGTTCAGAACCGTGGCCCCTCATTCCAGTCACGTGAGCCAGTGCAAGGCAGAGGAGCGGCCTGGGAGGGGATGCTGGCTGAACCCCGGCGGGCCGGCCGTTAAGATGCTGCGTGTCCCTTTTGTAGAACGAGTTGTGCCAAAGCTGCGGTCGGGGGAACCGGCTTGCCTCCTTGCTTCATAGCCTTTGCTACAGCTGCATTGTCTGTGTGCCTTTCAGTTACCTGAGGCCAGAAACAGCCCAGGGGATCTTCCTGAACTTCAAACGCCTTTTGGAATTCAACCAAGGCAAACTGCCTTTTGCTGCTGCTCAGATCGGGAATTCCTTCCGAAATGAAATCTCTCCTCGCTCAGGCCTCATCAGAGTCAGGTACTGTGAGCTTCCTCCCATGCAGAGGAGCTGGGAAAGCGATCCTCTTTTTCCTGAACAGAGCACAGCCTTGTCCTTGCCACAGTCAAGTTGGTGACAGTATTTTCTAAGGCAGCGCCTCTTCCTCACGGTCACCCTCTTTCTCTGCTCAAGATGGGGGTGCTGCTTTCTAAGGGACTCGTTGTACAGTCTTAAGCTGATGTCCGGAAATGTATATAATTCAAACATGCATTGTTGTCCAACATGGACTGTCTTTGCACTATTATTATTATTATTATTACTACATTTTTATACTGCCCATAGCCAAAGCTCTCTAGGCAGTTGACAGCAATGATCATAGAATCATACACTCAAGTCACCCATCCCACTTCTGCCCAGGCCTGACCCTGCTTAGCTTCCAAGATTAGGCCGGATCAGACACTTCAGGCTACATGGAAGCTCTTATGAATTCAGCAGTGGCACGCTGCTTCCCTGAATACGTGCCTCTCTCTCGATATGTAAGGAGGGTGAATTAGGCTGAGTGTAGAGTGATAAATGTGCGATGGGGGAAGTAAGGTTTAAAAATGGCCTTTTCATACTGCATGGTGCTTTTCGGTTGCAAGAAAAGAAATCCTTTCCTTGTACCGCTTTCCAGAAATCTGGATCCTCTCCCGACCCCCTGGCTGCAAGTGCTTGCATTTGGCGCTGGCGTCCAACCCTCAAGCCAAGTCTTGTTTACTTTAAGTGTGTCATAAAGATGCAAAAGCGTATTGTGCTGCTCCCCCTGCATCACAGCCCCTGGAGGCGCTGACAGGCTCCTGCCAGTGGCCGCTGCCCTGCTGCAGCGTTTCACTGTCCTGTTCCCCCAAAACCCCCTTGCATTTTTACAGAGAGCAGGTATTTGCAAACTGTAGAGCGTAGGTCGTGAAAGCAAACACAAAGCAGGAGCACGGCTGGAGTTTGTGGCGGGTGCACTACATATTATCCCCTTTGTGTGCTGGGGATTACTTATATTCCTCCCCCCAGCCTTAAACATCGTATAGCTTTAAAACGAGCTGTTTGAGCGGGTTTATTTCTTCCTCCTTTCACCATTTTTTCCTTGTGTGTCGTGCCTTCGAAATGATAAGTTTAGCTTGTGTCTGTGGGGCTGTGCAAAGCACATGGGTTCTTAGCTTTCAGAAGGTTTTAAAATGACAGACAGAATAGCTGTTAAACGTAGATCCTGGCTTGTGGTTTTAGGGAATTCACAATGGCAGAAATTGAACACTTCGTGGATCCCAGTGAGAAGCATCACCCCAAGTTCCAGAGTGTAGCAGACCTCCACATTCTCCTGTATTCCTCCAAAGCTCAGACCAGTGGGCAGTCAGCTCATGTCATGCGCCTGGGGGATGCCGTTGAGCAGGTAACGCAAGCGTTCATGTAGTAAGAAAGAAGGCAGGCTGGAGGCAGCTCCGTGGACTTTGCTGCCTGCCCAGGCTTAAGCCAGTTTTAACTGTGATGGTACCTTCCCCAGGGCACCCTGGGAATTGTGCTCCAGTGAGCTAGGGATTTCTGAATTTGTGGCACCTTCCACGCACAAGACCTTTGGGGATGTACTGGGGGAAGGCTTGCTGGGACAGGAGCTTGCTGTTGCAATCTGTCCCGTTTTTCATCGGGGCTGAGATTCCACGCGGGCCCTTCTGCCAAGCAATGAACCAGCAATGTGAATGAGTTGTAAATGTAGGCTTGATTTTTTGAATCGCAAACGTTCTTCCAAATCAGACTTCTGTGGAACCTTTTGTATGTAATTCTGCTTCGTACGCCAGCGTGCATTTTCCGGAGGAAGCCATTGGTGAGCCTCGCGGTGCCTTCTCTTTCTTCTTCAAGGGGGTGATCAATAACTCGGTGCTGGGTTACTTCATCGGCCGCATCTACCTCTACCTAGTCAAAGTTGGCATCTCTCCCAGCAAACTGCGCTTCCGGCAGCACATGGAGAACGAGATGGCACACTATGCCTGTGACTGCTGGGATGCAGAGTCCAGAACATCCTATGTAAGTGCCTTGATAGGCTTGTTCGTTTGTGGGGGAGGGGAGGCTTTTGGACGTGTCGTGGGAGGGGTTGAACTGGATGCAGGGGGAGAGGGGGGTAAGCCTAGGGGGCTCTGCTGCCAACATTCTGGGCCTTGCACGGGATCTAGTGAGCCTCAGGTGTGTGGAGGTGCGTGAGGATCCATCAGACGTTGCTGTCTGCAGAGATGAGACGTCTTCCTTCGATTTTCCAGGGGTGGATCGAGATTGTTGGCTGTGCTGACCGCTCCTGCTATGACCTCTCCTGCCATGCCAGAGCCACCAAAGTCCCTCTCGTAGCGGAGAAACCCCTGAAGGAGCCCATATCCTTTCGGAAACGAGAGGGTCATTTCACGAGGAAGACTTCTTTTGGCAGGAGCAGAGGATCTTTGGATCCACATCCTGGATTTCTGCCTGAGCGGGAGGAGGGCTGTGGGCTTCTTCCCTGTCTAGACTCACATAGGATTGCGTTGTGAGCAGGGCTTTTCCCTAGTTCCACTTCAAGTGGAACCTTAGAAGCCCGGTGCTTTGACTAAAACTTAACTGGCCATAGAAGACTCTCAAGTCAGGGCAGCCTTCTCCTTGAGAGCTGGGAGAGGCATCGGCACATGTGAAGAGCTGGATCCACACTGGAGCTTCCCCAGCTTCCCTCCCTTTCAGGAAAGCTTCTGTTTGCACCCTCAGGGTGGCTCTGGCCGCTTGCAGGCTGGAGGGCAGGCGTGCTGGGCACTTTTCAGTTGGTCCGCCTGCCTTGCCTGTCCCCTTCTGATCGCGTCAAGGAGCTCTCCCTGCACCTCCACCTGCTCCAGCCCTGAAAAGTCTTCCTCTCTTTCCATGGGGGGCCAGTTCTCACCCTCTGCCTGAGGAACTCCCCCAGGTAACCTCGAAATGACCCAGCCCTGTCCTCCTGTTCCTCCGCCACGTCCTTGGAATCAGACGAATCCACCTGAGCCAACTGCAGTGTGCGAGAGACAGGCCCCCTCTCTGCAGATTGTGCTCTCATGGGACTCCGTTAAGAAGCTGCTTGAAGCCAACTGCCAGCCACAAATTTCCCCTGAGGCTGCTGTAAGCCTGGAATCAGGTATCGGAGGTTGTCATGTTCCCCTTGCTCAGGTTAGCTTGTGCATCAATACCCCATGGCATTCCAGTGACTCGCTCCTGATGGAATGCAGGCTTGACCAAGAGCGTTGTCTGGCCCAGTGGCATCCCAGAATGCTCTGGATGTTTCACGGATTGCAGGAAGGGACTGGTCAGCTGGCCAGCTCCAGACGGCTAGGCAAGCTGCAGAGAGATGGAAAGTGTGTGTGAGGCCGTGGGTAAGGAAGCCTCTTGAGGTCCGGGCTCATCACAGTGTGTGTACTATGAGATAAAATAAATGACAGATGGACAACTCAGAATAAATTAAATGCCAAGAATTGCTCTGGAAGAAGAAGCTCTTCAGCTTTCCATTTCTGAGCTAATTTTTCAAAGCTGGCAAAATAATCTAAGGAAATTTCTGCAAGTGTTACCAGCAGAATAGGTCCATGCTAGCCGCGCCGTAGTTCAACATCGTGTGTCCTGGGAGGGCCTCATTGTCTCCCCCGCTCCTTGTGGCATTGACTTTGGGTTGATGGCGTCCCACCACGAATCGCTTTTGCCTTCCACTGAGGCAGCCACGTCCACTCAGGTGGCTCCTGAGCGACGCTGCGCTGCAGGTGGAATGCGCTGAGGTGCCTTCATTGTCAGACTGTGTCTGAACTAGAGCTTGGCGTGGCTTTATGTGGAAGGAGCTTGAGCCCATGTGTAAAAACCCAGGGTCCTTCCTTTGTGAGTGGCATTCTGTGTGGAAGACAGAGTGCAAGTAGGAATTCAGAAGATGCAGTTAAAGGAACAATAACAACAGGCAGCAGAGCTCGCGTTAACTTGCCCTGCATGACGTAATATGGAAAACACGCTGCACTTTCCTTTGGATTCCTTAATGTCAGCTGCACAAAGCAGTGAATGTTGTTCAGTTTGAAGCCAATAAGGGAGCTGTTGGCAAGGCTTACAAGAAGGATGCCAAGCTGGTGCTGGAATACCTCTCCATCTGCGATGAGTGCTACATCAGTGAGATGGAAAAACTATTGAATGAAAAAGGGTGAGCTGATCCTGGGAAAAAGGGTGCTGCGCTGTTTCTCTTGTGTTAGTGCTATGGTGCTCTGGCTGAGGCACGGATGATGATGATGATGATGATGATGATGATGATGATGATGATAACATTTCTATGCCGCCCCTTGCCGAAGCCTCGGGGCGGCTTACAACACAATAAATACATTGAAATACAATAGAACATAATAAATTACCAATAAATACAAAAATACAAAAAATACACTGAGATAACACACAGCTGCCTTCGTAACCATCTGGAGTGTAGCTTGGTTCACTTTCTGATCTTGGAATGGCTAGATGTTCTTAATAATACAGCTAGCAAAATGTAATTTGTGCCACAGCTCTCCACTATGTAGAAATACCTGTTTCTCATGAGATGGAATTTCCTCTTGGCCTATAAGGGACCAGTACTACATTTATCCTCTGCTAG
The DNA here is from genome assembly GCF_004798865.1 of Varanus komodoensis. Taxonomy (NCBI): domain Eukaryota; kingdom Metazoa; phylum Chordata; class Lepidosauria; order Squamata; family Varanidae; genus Varanus; species Varanus komodoensis. The sequence continues at coordinate 8,640,308 of NW_025335440.1, read as the reverse complement.
CATTCCAAAATTTTGGGAAGGATAAAAAGGGTATTATTATTATTATTATAACATTTCTATGCCGCCCCTTGCCGAAGCCTCAGGGCGGCTTACAACACAATAAAATACATTGAAATACAATAGAACAGCTTCTCTTGAAAAATACATGAGCGAAAGGGAGCTGAATCAGCCACACATTGAAAAAGTTAGGCCTGCTCTTGCAAGCCTTGAAAAATTCTCTGGGAGTGTCTGAAAATAAACCAAATATTCCAAATTCCTTCCGATATACAAACAGCCAAGAGAGAACGGCACTGGAATATTTATCTCATTTGTATAGTTGCCCTAATGAAATATTATGGCTGCAGTACTTAAACGTACTGAGCATTTTGATTTTAGCTTAAGAATGTCCACACTTGTGGAGGAGACATGAAGCTGCCTGATGCTGTCCTTCCAGATGTTTGCGGAAGGGCACAAATCTAATCTCCTCCAGGGGCTTGTAGAAGAGGAAACCCAGTCAGGACTCAGTTGCTGGTACCTGCCTTGCTTTGGCTGCTGGTCTTTGATTTGCTCACTTTTTTATCTTTTTGGGGTGTGTGCAGTCACCTCTGCTCGGGATGACTTCCAACTTGGCTGGGCCCCTTTTTCAGTGGTGGTTATTGCTCTGTTTGGTTGTCCTTTACCTCTTCTCCGTTAAATTCTCCCGAACTCGGTGGTGGATTTCCCTCCACAGAGAAGGCTGGCTCTGATTTTGAAGCCCTTTTTCCTTTTTACAGGGAATTTTCTATTGAAACTGAAGGGAAAACTTTTCAGTTAACCAAGGATATGGTCTCGGTGAAGAGATTCCAGAAAACTTTACATGGTAAGTCTCACTGCCCCTGCTGTTTGTTAAAAATTCGCTGTTGGGAGATGTCCCTCAAAATCAGTGGGAGTTTCCCCATTAACTGTGGGATAGGTAGCCGTGGCTCAGTTTCTTTCCTTGAAAATGTGACAACCACTGAAATTGCTCACTTGTGACCAGGTAAGCCAGTCATGTGGCTTGACTGGACTGAATCGTTATTTCCCATGGTGGCGCTTCAGCTATCCGGGGCCCTGCTAGCTTGGGCATAACCCTTCAGCCACTGCACGGGCTGCTGTTGCAGTGCTGAAGCATTTATGCTGCTGATCGAGTCCTTTTAAATGCTAAAGCTCATGTAGTTGGACATCAGCCCAGGTTGGTCCTGGAAAATGCGTTTCCTGCCCTTCTGTTATCGCCTTTTATTTCCTCAGTGGAAGAGATCATTCCCAATGTGATCGAGCCTTCATTTGGTATTGGAAGAATCATGTATACAGTATTTGAGCACACATTCTGCATCCGGGAGGGGGACGAACAGCGAACGGTAAGAATCCACTTTGCTTTAGGTATAGATTATTATACAATGGGTGAGCAGAAGAGGGTGTACTCATCCAGCGTAAGTTCTAGGCTGCTTCTCCTCCTCCTGACCTGTCCCAACCCTGCCTTCTCCCACCTTCAGCAGCTGTATCTGCCCCGGAGGAGCCATTATCCCTTTCAATATTGAGTTTCAGCCCACTTTTCCCATTCCTGGAAAAGTGCTTTGGCAGATTGGAGGAATTTGACGTCTGTGAAAAGCATGCGCTATCTAAATTGCACGATCAAAATGAAGCATGAGCGTTACTAGCTTAAACTGATTGTTAAGTTTGATTTTCTAGTAACAAAACTCATAGCTTTTATAGAGTAGAACTGAGCTACCCTGTGCTCACTTCTAACTCTCATAAAATCCAAATAAAATCTCTTCCTCTCCTTTGGTAAGCTGTGATCATTTTTACACGCACACACAACTGATCTGTCAGCTTCACCTATTCTGAGCATCTGTTTCTTTTATTTTTGCTGCAGTACTTCAGTTTCCCTGCTGTTGTGGCACCATTCAAATGCTCCGTCCTTCCCTTGAGCCAGAACCAAGATTTCATACCATATGTGAAGGAACTATGTGAGTAGATCTAATGCTGTCAGCCCCCTGTGTGAGCAGATTGTGAACTGTGCTGATGGACTGTGGGAAAATAGGGGAAATGTCTTCTCCATGCAACGCTTGCTTGGCAGCAGAATTTCAGGAACAGTTCCAAATTCCTAGTGGTGGATATTTCTTGTGACCAACCTTGCATCACGTGTGCCTGCACGATAAAAAAAAAATGGCTAGGAATTCTGCTGTTTATGCTTGTTTCCCTTTCAGTATCAATGCCCTTTTATTACCCCTTTCGTATTAGGAATGAATATGGATTGTGATCTTCTGTGTTGCATCTTTTACTGCTTTAGCTTCTTGTAGAATGCAGTTTTTCCTTACGCTGTTTGTTTGTGTGCGGTAAAATGAGTGGACACAGGCTTGTGGGCCTGTCATTGTCACTGTCATTGATTTACTAGATTCCTGAGATCCACCAATTGGATTTTAGTGCATTTTAAATGGTACATTCAAAACAGCAAGATCAGTGAACCTAGGAATTTGTCTTGAGGACCAGAACTGAATAGAACTCGCTCTCCTTGCACACACAAACCCACGCCTGGTCACTCCGGTCTGTTTTTGTTTCCGCAGCATATTTTTGCAGTACCTTTGCTGCTGCTCTTGTGAAAAATTTGGGAGTGAGTAACACTTAATGATCCACTGCAAATTTCTTGGCCATCTGCCACTGCATCCAGATCTACCTTCTGCCCACCCCAGCTTTAAAAGATATATTTTGCCTTAAGCCTGGGATGCGGGGAGGGCTGCTGCTCACAGAAAGTCCCAACTTCAAATACAGTTAACTTGTGTCAAACTTGTATGAGTGGAGGCTTCCAGAAGCAAAGTTCTGTGGCTATTCCGTTTTCAGTTCTCTAAAGCCAGCCAAATAGATAAGAATTGTTCTCATCTCTGCTTTCCCACTGCTCTTCTATCAGCTGACGCTCTCACCAGAAACGGGGTCTCCCACAAGGTGGATGACTCATCCGGGTCCATCGGCCGGCGTTACGCCCGAACAGATGAGATTGGTGTGGCTTTTGGGATCACAATTGACTTTGACACTGTCAACAGGACACCCCACACTGCCACCTTAAGAGACCGGGACTCGATGCGGCAGATAAGAGCTGAGGTATGACACGACACGCTGGCCCTGTTCATGCATAATAGCAGCAAATTGAAGGTTAATTGACCCACTGTCATCCAGGTTGTGCGCTCATACAAGCTGCTGACGAAAAGTTGTTGCATGTGACATGTGAATCGGGACACTGTTTTAGATGGCCCAAATTTAACTGAAGAACAAGCTATAGATTACCTTTGGGTTGTTTAACCCACAGATAACCCTTCATGTCCAGGTTCACACGTCATGCTACAGCCTCCAGTTGGGCCAATTGATTAACTCAATGTGTTGCCACTGCATGTGGACCGTATCTTTGGGGTGGGTGGCAGAGCAAGCAACTTCAGGAAAAAATACATGGGTGACTCTGAAAGTTCAACGTACGCTGAAGCTTGGCCTCTTTTGTGGCTGGGATGTGCCCATGACATTATGGACAGAGGGAGCTAAAAGAATGATCCACTGAGGAGGAAGAAAAGATGGTCGCCTGTACAGGTAGAAAGAAGACACAGTTGCAGGAGAAGGAGAGGCTTGCTTTAGCTGCACAGCTTTCTGGAGATTCTGCAAGGGCTCCTAGTCCTTGCTAGCCTTCGGAATTATTACCCTAATTCAGTGAGACTCCAAGGAAGCTGGGAAAAAACGAAGTACTAAGTAACCAAAGGTGGAGAGCCTTGGGGTAAAGGTACAAGAACCTTATATGTACTCTGATCTGTGCTTACTGTGTTCTGCATGTCTCAAGGGGCAAGATGGAACATTCCAGCTCCCTTCTTGCAACTGGGACTGTAGGATTTCTCTGGCTTTGTATTGATTTCTGCTGTGCAAATCATGCCCAGTGATGTCTGATAGTGCATTTCGGTGCCTGCTTCCAGATCTCTGAGCTTCCTGCCATAGTTCGGGACCTTGCCAACGGGAACATAACTTGGGCTGATGTGGAGGCCAAATACCCGCTCTTTGAGGGACAAGAGACTGGCAAAAAGGAGACATTAGAGGAATAAAGCGGACAACCAGAAATGAAACCTCACCAGGAAGTCACCTTTTTACTGTTGTTGTTAATATGACATTTATCATGTGTATTCAAATCCGCATTGTTTGCGCACCCAGGGACTGCCTGGCTCTTCTCCCTCCCCTCAATGCTGCCTAATTTGGACATCCAATAGTCGTCATTAAAATGAATAAAACCATGGCTGTGTGCGCTTGTCCTCACTGTCTAGTCTAGGCCTCCCTTTCTGTGGGGGGTCCTGGCTGCTGCCGGCAGGACAGATACTCAGCCTGCATATTTCCAGTTACGTTCCTTCTCTCTGCGCTGTTAAGAAGCAGGGGCAGCGTCGGGCGCTTTTTATCCATTCGCCCCTTTCTGCAAATTTGTGGAGAGAGATCAATTTAGCCACCGTTTATATAGACAGGAAATCAAAACTGTTGCAGTGATGCTTGAGTGAGCTGGTCTTGGAATATTAGTTCCCCTTATCTCTGTGGCTAACTGCATTGGGCTCAACCTTTCCCAAATTCTCCACACTCTTTGAGCCAGTGACCTCTCTGTTGTAAGTTCTACCCCCAAATTTGAATCTTTCTTGCCTAATAGTGCCTACTTTTAATTTTCTGCTTAACTAACAGGACCTTTGGCACTGGGTGCACAGCTTATGGGCAAATTATACTGTAAAAATTTATCTGTATATGGATTTGGCAAGCATCCAGGTGACTAACAAACCATTTTTGAGAAATAGAAGTTGCATTCGGAAGGGCAGGCTGCTTTGGCTATGTTTAGGGAATGTTAATCTCAAATGCTTCTCAGCAATATAATAATTCTATGGGGGGCCACTGTTAATACACAGAAAGGTTTAGCACACAGTCCTGGGCCTTTTGGCTTGGGGCATGCTGGGAGCTGCGGGCTTCTTTTCAGATTTCCCCTTCAAGTGATGCAGCCTTACTTAATAAAGATAGATGTTGTACTTTTCCAAACTTCCAGCAGGGTATGCTGCTGGTCTGTAAATATAGCAGCTCAAGGAAGATACTGCCCACAATCATAGGAAAGGTCCACACAGCATCCTGCCATGAACAGCAAAAGTAGCAATGGGCCCCAGTCAGAAGAAGTGTGCATCCACTCTAAATCCAGTACTTGACTGGCTGCTTTGCACTGATACCTGAAACATCCCAGTAAACATCCTGTTCTGGGATGCGACATACCGAAAATGGATCTTCCTGCCAAGTGTATCCTCAGGTTAGGAGCTTGCTTGTTAAAACTCACTTTGGAGTCTCACATTCTGACTCTGGGAGCAGATGTCTGAAGACTTGACTCCCTGTGTGACTTGGCCCTTGGACTCTGTATCTCCTCGCTCCTTCACCTCCTGTTTCTATGCCAGACCATCCATGCTGTTGGGCTTGAATTATAGTCTCGCCACCCCCCAAGTAAGTCACAGAGAGAACAGCTCTTGGTTAAAACTGGCTTTTCTGCTGGGCTGGGAAGAGTGAGAGCAGGGTACATCACACTAAAAGATTACGGCATTTTACCTTACTGGGGTGGAAAGCAATTATTTTGATGCGATGTCTTAATTGTCCAGGTCTGAAAACCTGTTTGGAATGTTTGAGTGAAAATGAAGGGTGTCCTGGGTTATGAAAGATGCATTTCTAGTTTTCCAATATTGTCATTTTGCTCAGCCAGGGAATCTGCAGTGTGTAGCTGCTAGTGGTCTTTTGTTTCTGCAGTGGCGTATATCAGTCCCCTTTGATAGTCAGGGAGCCTTTTCAGTAGGCTGAATCTCATTCTAGATACCAAATTCTGGGCTTGCATGTGAAAGACTGAATTACGCACAACCCCAAGAAGGCCTGTCTTAAAATAATCAGACACAGTGCAGTCAGTTGAAGGAATTACCGGTTTGTTCAATCCATTTGGGCAATGTCTTTAGAAATTCATAGAACATCCTTTCTGGGCAACAGCTAATACCAAGAAGATGGATTTTGCCCTAAGCATCCCCGTAGCCTTGCCCTGAGTGTTCCATGAGGGGTGTTGCCCGTCTTTCAGACCAAGAGCAGAATTCCTGAGCAAGTTCTAAGACCTAAGTTGAGGGATCTGATATTAAATGGACTAGTCTGGAAGTGCAGGGTGTTTGCAGGTTTCTTAATGAAATTGCTAGTGAACTGGTGAAATAAGATACATACTTTTAATGTATCTTGGTTAATCCACTATCCCAAGAATAATGGTTAAATTTGCTTTTGGCCAGTTTCGACTAAATTTGAATGAGACTTATTAAATATTCTAGTTGTCATATTTATATCCCAGCTTTTTATCCTTTCAGGGAGCTCAGGGTGACTTATCAATTCTCTTCCTCCTCTCACCTTATCCTCACACCAACAACCCTGTGAGGTAGGTTGGGCTGAGAGTCTGTGGCTGGCCCAAAGTCACCCAGTGGCCTCCATGGCTGAGTGAGGACCAGGACCTCCATCACCTGAGTCCCAGTCCCACGCTCTTGCCAACTGCGCTGCACTGGCTCTTCCCCCATTATGCATTGTATTACTGCATTTGTCCACACCCCATTTATTTTTTTTATATAGATAGATAGATAGATAGATAGATAGATAGATAGATAGAGCATTTTGTTTCTGGCCCAGTTGTTATTTTTAAGATAATAAAAGATAAGTTTGAGGAATGTGTGGGTGGAGAATGAGTGGACTAAATATGAAATAATTCAGTTATTAAAAGCCGACATTCAAAACACTGGACTGTTTCCATCGAACCCATTGTCCTACAAGTGCTTCCTGAAAGTGATGCAGGGCAAGATGCTCAAAAGTAACCCTCAGCAATGAGCCGGTGCACGTGTGAATGTGCTTCCCTTTGAGAACACACATAAAGCTCTTTGCCTATCGATGCAACCAAAATCAGTAATGGTTGAGAGGAAATCGGTGTGTGTATCGTATAGGTCCGAGAAGCAGTGGGAGACGGAGGGAAAGCTTTGCTACTGGTCTCTTAAGGCAAAGCTGGGCAGATCAGGATTTGCTGGACTGGGAGTGGTTGGCGGTGTGGAGGAACTCAGTGTTGGTACTCGGAGCAAGTGCCACATCCTGAATCCTGTAATTCTGCACCTTCTGCACCAGGCTCCAGTTGGTGAAGATTTTAGTGAAATAAAGCACGTGCCCCAGGCATGAAATTACCCACCGTGGCCTACATAAAACACAGCGAACCAGGCAGATGTGCTTTGGAAACTCAGGTTTGCTTGGCAGTAATCCCTCTCGATTCCTATCTTTCCAACAACCTGCCGCTTTTGCTGCCAAGGGGGAAGGAACTCTTCCATAAGTATGAGGCTGGGGATTGTGAGGCTTACCGCTCCTGAAACCGCCCTGCCTCCTTCTATATTCATGCCTCAGGGACTGTGTCTCACACTGCTGTCCGCCTTATCGGCAGATGGTTTCCCCCTTTCAGTCTCTGCGGCTAAATTTGTTTGCCGTACTTCCCTCTTCCTTTGGAGAAACCAAGGCAGAACGCCTTCCGGCAGCGGCCTAAGAGTTGGCCCCTCTCCGAAGTGTCAAGAGGCATGTCTTGCAGCAAGGACTGTGCTTTAGGCAGCCAAGATCAGAATAGCTGAAAGGGAAAATAGCTGGAGGTTATTGAAGGGATGCTTTTCTTGTCCCAGGAGCAAGGCTAGGCTTAGGGAATGTTTGCCACTGATCTCTAAGGAAGGGGTGGGCATGAGGCCGAGCAAAATTACTGGACTGGGAGCCCTATTCCGTTCTAGCAGCCGGAACAAGTGCCTTCTCCGTTCTGTCATCCTTCATCTTCCCCTGCAGGGTTATTCGCGGGACATTTTATAATTCATCTTGAATTTCTTTTGGTGGCGTTTGACCTTGCCTAATTACCGTGAAGCAGCTGAGCTACTTGTGCAGGCACAACTCTCCGATATTCTGGTCTGCCGGGTGGCCTTCCTGATCTGAAACAGTCTGAATATCTGGTTTTATTTTCTCCTTTGAGTTTCTTTCCAATGAAGTTGGATGTGGACGGTCAGAAGAAACGTGGGAGGAATTGTCAGCACTGCACTATGGTAAACCATCCCATAGTTTTGTTGGGTTCAGCTGTCTCAGCAACTGGGATCCTGCGAGGGTTATTATGCTAACGAGGGGCTCACAATCTGCTGCTGTGGTGTATTTCCCCCCATGATTGTGCAAACTCATTTATGTCTGTAGAAGCCTCCAGGGATTCTCCCATTGTCCACTCCTGCTTCACCCACCCAGAACAAGCGCCTTTCCAATCCTCGGCAGAGCTGGCACACCACCAACTCACAGTTCCTCTAAAAATGTTCTTTCCAGATGTGTTGGACTGTAACTCCCATAATCTTCAGCCAGCACAGCCTCTACCTAGAAAGAGTTCCAAGTTAGTTGTGATGTTATCGATGGCCCACCTGGCAGGTTTTTCAAGCCGGTGACTTATGTCTAGCATGGAGATGTGACTACATAAATCTCAAATCCAAACTCCTTCCTTTCGACAACTGTTACAGCACAGCCATCCTTAACCTGTTCTTCTCCAGATGAATTGGACTTCCGTGCCCATTGGCCCCAGCCCCAGGAAGCTGTAACCCAAACATCTGCACGGCTCCAGGTTGGGGAAGGAAATTATTTAAATCTTGCAGTCCCTGCTCAAGATGATAAATGATTGCACCTCTCGAGCGCACCTTGAGAAATCTGTAGATGGAAAGTGAGGAGCCATTTGAGTTCCCAGATGCTGAACAACAGAGGAGTAGAAATATTCTCTCTCTCTCTCTCTCTCTCTCTCTCTCTCTCTCTCTCTCTCTCTCTCTCTCTTCCAGAGCAATATTAGTCGTTCAGAACAGATTACGGTGTTCCCAATGTTAATCTTGTTCAGCATTCATACACAGCATCTGCCCAAAAGACAAAATGTTTCTCTGCGGTTTAGTAATTTCCATTATCTACATAACATAATTGAAGTTTCATAAAGACAACCCTTATTTTCAAACATGAAGCATAGTTTTCCATAAGCAAATGACCAGAATGGGCCAGAGGATGTAGCTCATTGCGTGCTCTCGATTAGGCAGGATTAGTGTTACTGATGTTGGCATTAGCAATCCAGGTTTTTCACCCCCGGGGAGTCCTGCATATTTATTTCTTTGATATCTGACTGCTTGCAAGGCTCAGAACAGCCTGTCATGCAACTGATTTATTCTGCAAATCATGAAGACAATTAGCAAATAAGATTTCTCCCGACTCTTGTTTTGCTGAACAAATCATCTGGTTTCTAACTAATTCTCTGTGGGCTTTTGACTCACCTACTCCTCAGCTTTCCAAAAATGTACTTCTCTTGGATAGCTGACTTGAGTTTTCAGATATAAAAAATAAGGGGCCGGTGACAGGGGACTGGAAGTAGAAAAGGATTTGGTGAAGGGGGGAATTTTCCTTAGGATGGTGTTCACAGGCCATTCGGGGCTGAGTCCCACGGGGTCTTTGTGAGTGTACAGGGCGATCTGTCACCACTGAATCCGCTTGCTGAGTTCCTTAATGTACCAGCAACAGGGAAAGGGCTCCCACATCTCAGCTTGCCAGCCAGTATGAGGCCTCCGCATGCAGCAGAACAAGCTGGGAACAAGGTGGCGAATACTTCCATGGGTCCAGTGGAAAAGTCTACACCATTTCAGAGTGCTGTAGGCGATCCCATTTCTATTCCATGTTGGGAGAGTACTTGCCTTCCATTTTACTTGCGGAAAGAGAGAGGATGTTTGCTTGTTTTAAGAGTGTAGGACTAAGATTTGGGAGAGCCAGCATCTCGACCACACTCACCATGAAGCTTACATGGATGGTGGGGGTGGGGGGGGAGAGAGAGTTTGGAAAATAACCACAGACACTATCAGCCCCTGCAATGATCAGTTATCCTGCCGTTTGTTTTGGCTTGCACTTTCTGCATGGTGCAATTTTCTGCACGGTGCAATTTTCCAACATCTATTCTCTCCATAAAAAGGCAAGGGGATCTCCTTGCATCTTTATGAAAATAGACAACTTTCCAGGTAACAAAATGCCACAAGCAAGAGAGCTGTGCGATGTTGGCAATGGAATAGGGATGAGAAAAGAAAACGGGAAAACGGGAAAGACAGAAGGGTGTGGCTTCATATATCAATTCCCACGCTTTTACCACAGGGGAAAAAGGCTGATCTCTCTCATAACACCAGCTCTGAAGACATGATAGTTAATACACCTTCCAAAACAGCAAAAAATGCCCCATTACATGGCAAACGAACGTGACAACTCTAACAGGAATAGTCAGTGGGCATCTACTTTGGGGAAACATGAAAGGCAAAGACTTGTGGTGGTTCCCCAGCCTCTGATAGGACACTGGTGGTGCTGTCGAGGACTCGGGTGCAGGGTGGCCAAAGAGAGAGAAACGAGGTCTCTGGAAGGGATTCCCTTTTCCCTTTTCCGCTTCCTGGAAGCCTCCCTCTTAGCATGCTTAGAGTGTGGGGTGCTTGGGAGTGTCAGAGGAGCTGAGAACAAGCCAGACTGTCTTGCTAGGCTGGTCTCCTAGCAGGGTGACCCATGGCAGAAGGGTCAAAGCGGATTGACACCGGATTAAGATGTATCCATCCTCTTCAGGGCTAACAGAACAGAACAGAAAGGGGATCTCTAGTAATTCTGATATTCATATGTCCTGTTGTGAATATGGAAATAATATTCTTCTGGGCAGCACTGTGATTTCTCCTGCTGCAGGACTTTGGAAGTACTTAGAAGTTCAAAGCAGCTTTTCATCTCACATAAGATGCGGCGCCAGAGAACTTTCATCATCTGTATGGGAATCCTCAAAGGACTTGAAAATGGTGCCAGAATCTGACTAATTTAAGGACATAAAAGGTTTTGCCCCCTTTTCCTTCTGGATGATGAGTGTGTGTGTGTGTGTGTGTGTGTGTCAGCCTCCAAATACTACAATCTCTGAAATTCATTTCCAATTTGCAGTGTGTTTATGCAGACAGGCAGCACAGAGGGAACCAACCACGGAAGTTTGCAAGGAAAATACTCATTTTGTCAAACTGTCTTCAGAAAAACGGTGGCCAGGGTGGAGGTGCGGACATGGCGCAGGCTAAATGCTTGCTTGTCATTTGCAGCCTGGCAAACGAGCCCACAAAACTGACTGGCCTGCAAATCGTTTTCCTAGCTTGCTAGTAGCAGGGGCTCAGTGCTCCAGGGGCTTGGAGGAGGGGAGGCCCGCTCTTACCCAGGCTGGCAAGGAAGCCCGTCCACCAGTCCCTGAACAGCCTTGTGCAATTGATTCCCTCAGACAAGAAGGCCTCATTTTGACACCGGTTGCTGAAGAAGTCACTCTGGATCTTCCACATGGATGGAGACGGTGGGATCATGTAGCTGGAGCCGCAACCTCGTTGCCTGGTCAGGGGTCATTCCCACTGGTGCGGTTGGGGGAAGATGTGGAGGGCAGTCCCCTGCACGCCCCCCCCCCCCCCCCCCCCCCCCCCCCAGGCCAGCAACTCCAAACATCTCACTGCTGGAACACTAGCTCAGGAAAATGAGAAGAGCATGACGAAACGAGGCACGGTGTTCAAAAGGTGGATACGGGAGCAGTCGTGTGCCTTCTCGCACAATACCAGAATCCACTCGGCTCATCCCATGAGGTCGGACTGGTGGGAGCCTCTTCCAGATAATGCGTGGTGTAACTCTAGACTTTCGCAAGATGTCACGATGGCCACCGCTCTGGCCGGCATTTGGAGACTGGACAAATGCGTGGAGGAGGAGGCACCCCGTGCAGCTAGTCCCAGTGGCTCTATGTTGCTCCAGCACCAGAGGCAAGATGCTGGGGAGCATAGGTAGGAGAGTACAGTTGCAATCCTCTCCTGTTTGTGAGTTTGCTCTGGGTGGCTGGGGGAACGCTCGACGGACCCCTGGTCCAATCCAGCACAGCTCTTATTATGCTCTTGTGACCCTCGCCCCCCACAAGATCTGGCACACGATGGGGCCCTCTCCCTCCGCCCCATGAGCCGCATGCCCACTGAGCACAGCAATCAGTGCTCACGCCTTCAAAAGCAACCACTTTACCCAACAGCAGAGGATATAATACAACCCTCCCCACTTTCCACATGGTCAGCTTCATTTTCTCTGCCTCTTCCATTTTTTACCTCTGTCCCTTCCCTCAACAGATGCAACCACTGCTCATTCAGTGGCTTGCTCAACAGGCATTCCATCTTTTCTGTGTCATCGAACAAAAAGAAGCGGGGGAGGGGTTCGTGCAATTAAGAAATGAAACACCTCATGCCTGCCCATTGTCGGGATTTGCCCCACTGGAACGGCAGGGGCGGCAGGTGGACGAAGGGCAGTGCAGGGATTGTGCATCGACGAGGGGCCCAGCGGTCGAGAGAGCCCTGCACACCTCGTTGTGGGTCTGGGAATCATCTGGGGAGAAGGGGATTTGGCAGCCATCCACTAACGGGTCCTGCACAAAGCATCACCCTGCAGGAGGCGGCTCAAGCAATCCCGCCTTTTCCTAAAAACCTGCATGGAAAGACAGCGCGCCGTTTCTAATTTATTGCTGGTCAGCTCCTAAAATCAGAAAGTTTGGTCTTAGGAATTTGCTTCTTGCAATTCCCACAGGTTGGGGTCTAGTCTGACCCCCCAGAGCAACACGGAACAGGTTCGACGCTTCTTGTGACAGCTTTGTTGATATGGCGCAATTGAGGAAGCAGAAGTATAAGAGGTTGTTAGGAATGACTTTGACCAAATGTGCCACCCCATTGGGACTTTTGAGTTACCTGCTCTGGGCATGGCTCAGGTGAGGCTTCGCATGGCCCCCAGAGCACACCGTGGATTTTTTAAGGCATGTGCTGACAGCCATTTGAATTATTTATTCAGGTCATTACAGCCCAGCTGTGGTTTTTCGTGACTGTGGTGTCACCTGAACCTGGGTTGCAGGGCTTGTTCGAGGGTTAAACTGCCCTCAAATAACCCATGATCTCTCTTAGGGTTACTTGAGGGCTATTTAACCTTCAAGCAAACCTTTCTGCCCCAGTTTGGATGACAAGACAAGCCATGGTAATCATACAACAGGGGATGGATTTTCAAAATGTCTACCAGAGAGCAGCACAATCCACTGTGGGTTGAATAAGCCACCGTGGTCTGTGGGGATCATGGAAAACTTCCTGATGGGGGACAAGTGTTTGGATCAAGTTTGTGATTGAAATTGCTTTCAGTACCATGGACAGCAGTCTAATGCTGAAGTGCCCCAGGCTTTCTCAGTACTAGTAACGACAAGACGGTCACTTTGGAACTGGAAAGCCCCGTTAAGAAATTAACAGTTCATGGACTTTGGCCATCTTTCGTCTTGTGTGTGCAGGCATCATTCTGTTCTGTTTTGTGGAAAGCTCAGCAGCACAGTCCTAATTACTTCAAAAGTCAATTGGTGTGAAAAAAACAAATCAGCCCACACTGCGATTGAATCAGGGCTCCCTGGAAGTCTCTGAAATCGAAGCGTAAGAATTACAAGCAATTACAGCCTGGAGAATGATCAGGAAAGCATAGTCCCTCAAGCACTTTCTCTCTCTCTCTCTCTGTCTCTCTCTGTGAAGTGGGTTTGCCTCATGGGCAAAATGCCTTGATTAGGAAAACAGAAGCTGTTTCTTGCAAGAACCAATATACACCGAGAGTGAATCCATGGCTGTGTGCAGTGAGAAGTAGATTGTCAGAGGGCAAGAAGAAGAAAGACCGTAAAGTCCAAAATAGCAATTATTTTGACAAGCCAGTGGCGCTCCTTCGGTCATGCAGCTGGGATTCCCGCACCCCGATTTCCCGGAAACAAGGGAGGGCAATGCATCCTCTGTAGCACTCAAGGTCACTCAGGAACATTTCACCGATCAGGGATTGTGCTGCTGCAGAGATTGTGTTGTACTTCCACAGCTGCCAGATCGCTACATGCATGTATTGAGCATGTGGGGGAATTCGGCTGCGTCCTGGGGCCACTGGAGGGCCCTCGAGGCGCTGCCTTTCAGTGGAACAGGGGTGCCCGTACATCTCAACCTCTCCATGGAACTGTGGGAGACGTCATTCAAAGGTAGTGAGGTGGAGGAATCCGTCCTGGGCCTGGGAATCCCTCCGCCCGCTTGCGGCAGCCCCGAGTCCAGGCTCCTGGGGACTGTGCCCACACCAGGGATCACGTCCACCCCCCGTGCCACCTGCCGTAACCATTTATAGCGCTGCACCTGCTGTGGAAGAAGATTGCTGATTGTGCAGCCTTCATTCCGTGAGAGTTTGTGGGCCTCCCCTTGGCTCAGCTCGCTTTCCAAGACTGGCCTGGCCTGGCCAGGAGAGGAAAGCCTGCAAGCTGAAGAGGGACGGATTCCCCCAGGTTTTATCTGAACCTGGTTCAAAGGTTTGGGCTGAAGGACCTTCACAGCACCGGTGGCCTCAGTACTGGCTCTCCTGGGGCTGGAGGTGCCAAAGGCAGGAACTGGTGCCTGGAGGTGTTTGGGGATGGAGGCGGGAAAGAAGTCAAGGCTTAGTCCAGACAAGATGGAGGCACTGCAGGTAGGGAAACTGGCCAGTCTGGATGGAGGAACCGAGGGGGTTGCACTCCCCTTGAATGACCAAGCGCACCATCCTGGGGATGCTCCTGGAGGGCAGCTCAGGGGGAGGCCTAGGCCACGAGGGCCTTTGAGTTCCTCTGAATGTTCTGTTGCCTCCAGGCTGGACTGCTGTACTGTGCTCCACATGGGACCGCCCTTGAGGACAACTGGGCAGCCTCAGTGGGGGCAGAATATGGACACCTGGAGATTGGTTGTGGATGCCTTCAGGACGCACGCAACTCCAACCTGTTGTGACCTCTGACGGCTGTTGGTGCATTTCTAGCACCAGCTTAAAGGACCGGTGTAAACCTAGTTGTATGGGGGCTCCAGCGTACCCCTTCCTGATCCTGGCCTCGGCTGTTGTGGAACCAGGGCTTGCAGGAATTTACTTATTTATTTTTCTGATTCATATCCTGCCTTTTTCCTACAAAGGGCTCAAGGCAGCTTACATCCTTCTCCTCCTCCATCTTATCCCCACAACAACCACCCTGTGAGGTAGGTTGGGCTGAGAGACTGTGACTGGCCCAGAGTCACCCAGTGGGCTCCATGGCTGAGCGGGGACTCGAACCCGGATCGCCTGAGTCCCAGTCCCAGCTCCTAACCACTACGCCACACTGGAATGATGGCGCTGCCACCTTTTCAAAGCCCGGAGACCCCAGCATCCTCCAGCCCCCTCTCGGTTTTCTCTGCTTTCCCTAAGCTGAGCTGCTGAAGGAACGCGCATTTCTGCAAAGCAATGCGACGCCCCCTCTATCCATTGCAAAATGTGACGCGGCTGGGTCTTGAGCAGGCAGTTGTGCCGTTGCCTGGACTTTCGGACTCTTCTTGGGCATGTGCTGATGGAAGTCTGCGTAAGGAGCGTCTTCCCTTCCAAATTTCCAGCTGTTGCAGACATTACGGATACAAACTAGAAGGGATTGGAAGGGTGCACTTTCTTTCTCTGCAGAGCTCTTCTTTGGGTAAATAAATCACATTTCTCCATGCCATGATGTTCCTCACTTGGGCGTGTGATTTGGGAATCCCAAAATTTGATGGAGGTGGCAGAAATTATCAGAGGGGACAGAGAGCCCCTAGTTCTGTGATTTAGCCACTGATTTTGATGGCTTGATAGGGCATGATTTTGTTAACATTTTGGAGAGAAACAAGGCCTGCGCCGTATGCTTTTAAGAGAAGGCAGTTTATTTGCTTTATTTGGGATTGATCATTTCTGCTGAATAAAACTGACAGATACTTTTATTTCCTCCTTGATATTCAGCATAAATTCTGAAGGTAATAAAGGAATTAAAAAGAAAAAAAAGACCAAACAATATTCAACTATTCACTTCAAATAATTAAAGCCAACCAAACAGAATAAATTGCAGTTAACAAAAGAATTTTTATATTGTTATTGTTATTATTAAAAGAAATTTGTACCTACTTGCTGGAATATTGAATAGGGAATTAGAGTAATTATGCATTAGCATCAGGTTTTGAAAATGTTCTACAGAAGGTTAGGAATAATTATAGGCATCTTTTTGCTGGTCAGAAAGGCCTGTCATTTGAAATTGCTTCTCGCATGAACTGAAAGCGTTCCACTGAAATGTGTCCCCTTGCTCCAGAAGTGATATTTCAATGACTCAAAGTGCCGATTTGCTGGGTTACACCAAGAGAGAGATGGACACAAAATAAACTTTAATTCTGAAGAGAGTGGCAGAGACAAAGGGTGGGGGGGTGGGGAAGAGTGTGATCTATTGCTCCTTTAAGGGAAAGAACTCTAATAATACAATTGCATCGTAATAATAATAACTGCTGTTATAATTAAAGACTAACCAGTGTGCAGTAAAACCACCACTTAAAAGGTTAAATTTGTGAGACGGGTGCCCGTGCGCTGCAAAGCATTTCGTTGTCAACACCGGCTGAGGCACACTCCACCTTCAGAATGGGCAGGGCAGGCATCCGGTCCTTTTTGTCCTCTTACAAAGGTTCATCTTTAAAAATGGATTCTCTTCCTGAACCACAGAAGCTCTGCAAATCTGTTCTTATCCTAAGGAGGGAATTCCCTGAGAAAAAAATATGTGGAAGAGAAGGTCTAAGATTCCATCCTGGTTCTAGATCAAGAGAGGTATTACTACCACTCTATACAACTCTGGTGCACCCGCAACTGGAGTACTGTGCTCAGTTCTGGGCCCCTCATTACAGGAAGGATATAGCCAGGTTGGAGTCAGTGCAGCGTAGGGCCACAAGGTTGGTGGCCGGTTTGCAGGGGATGCCATATGAGGCAAGACTGAGGAAACTGGGTCTCTTCAGCCTGGAGAAGAGGAGACTCCGAGGGGATCTGTTGGCGACATACAGGTACGTGAGGGGGCGTCACACGGAGGTGGGTAGAGACCTGTTCTCCCCCGCAGAGGAAGGCAGGACGCGCTCCAACAGAGCAAAGCTCAGGGAGCCAAGGTTCAAGTTGGATCCCAGGAAGTGCTTCCTGACAGTCAGGACCCCGAGGGTGTGGAATGGGCTTCCATGAGAGGTCGTTGAGGCCCCATCGGTGAAGGTGTTCAAGGATAGGCTGGATGTGCACATGGTGGGCGTGTCATGAGCGAAGCCGGCTGGAGCTGGGGGTCAGACTAGATAACCCGGGAGGCCCCTTCTGACTCGTTCTGTTTCTATGTTTCTATCCTTGGCCCCTCCAGGTGTGACTGGAAAAGACCCCTCTCCATAAACCCCCGAAAGTTCCTGCCAGCCAGTGCAGGCCAAATGGAACTGGAAAGACCAAAGACCAGGCATATTCAATTATTCAAAGTATTTTTTCCAGCAGCAAACACAATCCTCCCCTTCCTTGCCATTTGGTCCTTATGAAAACTCTGTGAGGCAGGCTAGGCTGATGGACTGGCTCAAAGTCATTCCGTGAGCTTCATGGCCGAGTAGGGACTAGAACCCAGCTCTCCCAAGACCCAGGCAAAACTCTAACCACTAGCTCACACTGTCTTTGTATAATCCACTTCCTGATTTGCCCTCTGCATTTGCTGTGATGCTTTGCTGAAGGCAGTTCCCTGCCTATCCTATGATACATCCGTTTACTCTGAAACAAACTGCCTGGGACTGATTTAAAAGCAGAGTAGTAGTTCTTTTTCTTAAAGCTGGAGTAGAAAAATCTTGTGGAGTTGCAAAAAGTGCAGATAAGGGCAACTAAAATGCTGAAGGGGCTGCAGCTCCTCCCATGAGGAAAGGTTTCAGCAGCCGGGTTTGCTTTGCTTAGAAAGAAAGGCAAGCAAGGGCAGACGTGCCGGAGGTGTGCAAAATTATGCATGGTGAGGAAGAAGTCCACACCATGCATTTTGCACTCTCATAACTAGAACCCAGGGCCATCTGCTTGCTGAGAGGTTCAGACCTGAAGGAAGGAAGGATTTCTTTGTACGGCGGATGGCTAAACTTTGGAATTCATCGTTCACCTTTGGAATTTGTCACTAGAGGTCTGATGGCCGCCCGTTCAAAGGTGACTGGGTAAATTCCTGGAGGAATGGAGGCTTTGCGCCGCCTCCTGGCTCAGTGGCCATATGCCCAAGTGCACAAGGTGCTGGGGAACATGGGTTAGAGGGTGCTGTTGCATTCCTGTCCAACTTGGGGGGCCCATGGGTAGCTATTGAACCCCTGTGTGAGCAGAATGCCAGCCTGCATGAACCCTTGGCTCTTAAAGTCCTGTCTCATCTGTTTATGAAGCTTATGCTGTGAGTAAAATTGCTCGTGGAGCCAATACACACACACACACACACACACACACACACACACACACACACACACACACACAGAGGAGTGAGGCAGAGAAAGTTATCAGCAGGCCTGGAAACTCCTGACCATTCGCAGAAGTGCAGAAACTGTTTTTCAAAATAAAAACGAAAGAGGGCCCTTCTCACAAGCAGCCTCATGCCACCCTCCCTCAACCCGACCTTGCACTGCAACCCCCAGCAAGCAGGTCTGGGGGCAACCCAAAGGTCTGGACAATTTTAAATTTAAAAATAAAAAATAAGACACATTTTCTTTCACTCTGATGAGCTCTGTGCCAACAGAAAGGACTGAGAGAAGCAGATTCTGCGTCAGCACAATTACAGCTCTGAATGCCAAGAATCCCAATTACCATCCAAAATTCACCTCTCATCATGAGAGACTAAATCTCCTGGGGCCTGATAGCTAATTAACCTCTAATCTGCAAATGGAGAAGGCTGGCTGGGCTGGGCTATGCCTGTGGATAAGAAACATAGAAACAGAAGGGGTCTCCTGGGCCATCTAGTCTGACCCCCGACTCCAGCCAGCTCTGCTCATTCCTGTGGTCTTTCCAAGGAGATAGATTCTGCTCTTTACACTCTTTTGTGCTTTCGAGGTATGTTTACCAAACAACTAAGGGCACAAACTTAAGTTTGTTTGATGGGAAAATGTCCAGCACTGCCCAGAATTTTCAATCTTTTAGGAAAAATGTATCTTTGCAGGAAGGAAATTGTAAAGGCAAGAAATCACCAAATGTTCGGCAGAGGGAAGAAACAGGATGAGACCTGAATTTTGCCCTCTGCCTCAAGATACACCAGTCTTGCTTTCACGGTGATTAGATCTGTGGTCATAAGGAAGCAAGCCTATTTATACAGGCATCCAATAAATAAAAATACACTTGTTGAGACAAGATCATTTCCATGATTTGTACTCTGATCAGGAAGCCACTGTAACAATGGAATATGGAGACACAAAACGGTTCAGAGTTGAAAAAGGCACTTGGCGAGGTCGCATCCTGTCACGTACACTATTCAGCCTACACACAGAAATAGTTATGAGGAATGAACATTTGGAAGAAACCACCACTGGGGTCAACATCGGCGGCTGGAATATCAACGCCTGAGGTGCAGATGATACAGCTTGGTTCACGGAAAGCAAAGAAGATCTGGAGTGGCTACGGAATATTTGGTTGGATCAGGATTTAATCTTAGGCATTGTAGACCCACTTAAATCAATGGGACGAGTTAAAATTGTATTAGAAAAGCTAAGGATGGAAAGCTAATGAACTGTGCTTTGCTTGCAGTTCCACATTGTGTCACTAGATGGCGAGTTGCTAGTGCAAGAATTCTGTGGTTAATATAATCATAATGGCAAATTTATTATTTATTTATTAAAACATTTTTATGCCGCCCCATTCGCAGAAGCCTCGGGGCGGCTTACAACAATAAATTTAAAAAAATTATAATATTAAATTTAAAAAAATATAAACTTTAGATTAAAAATACAAAAATACAATATAAAATAAGCTGCCCTGGCCAGATAAAATCTAATAATATTAACAGTTAAAATGCCGCTTAAATAAAAAGGTCTTCACCTGGCGCCGAAAAACAAATAACGACGGTGCCAGGCGGACCTCTCTGGGGAGCGCATTCCATAGATTGGGCGCCACCGCTGAGAAAGCCCTCCTCCGAGTAGCCACCCTCCTAATTTCCTTCACGGAGGGTTCCCGGAGAAGGGCCTCTCCCGCCGATCTCAAGGGGCAGCCGGGCATATATGGATGTGAGCGCTCCTTCAGGTAACCAGGACCCAAATAACCTATCATCCTGTGAGTGGCTTTACAACTGGATACTACAGGCGCCTTCAAAGGGGAACAGCCAATCCCTGCTCTTGAGGACTCATTACAGGACTCCTTCCCAAAACATCCCAATTATTCATATTATGCATATTATTTTTTGCAGCTAAATATTGGGGATTGGGATAGAGTGGGCAGTAGGGAAAGCTGGAGGGAGAGGGCTTGCCTGCTGCAATAGTCGGCTCATGGAAAAACTGGCTGGCACGCAATTTTTGGAAGGCCGTCGGTTGTACTGTGCCCACTCCATGCGTCACGTGGCTTGTGGGCAGGTGGTGGCCACAGGGAAAAGGAGCACATCTGCCTTGAAGAAGAGGCCTTCTGGATTGGACCAAGGGTCGTCCAGGCCAGCGTTCTGTGCTCACAGGAGCCACCTGGATGTCTGGGGAAGCCCTCAAACCAGGCATGGCTCAGCAGCCCCCTCCCACTCGCATCCCCCAGCAACCGGGATGGTCTGAAGGGGCATAAGGCAACCACCGGGGTGAAGCTAAGCACGTCTGAGGCTGGCCTGAGCTTGGAGGGGAGACCGCCTGGGAACCGTATGGAGCCACCTTGAGTTCCACAAGGGGAGAAAGGTGGGATAGGAATACTTGGAAGGGGCCAAGAAGGCCAGCAGGTCCAGTCCCCTGCTCAGTGCGGGACTCTAAGCTGCACACACCCCTAACCCTAATATAGGGGTCAAGTTCCATTGAAAAGAGGGCAATTTTGACAAAGCCTTCCTTGAGTAGATTTTTTGGCACAGCTCAACATTTCTGCCCATTCTCAACACATTCCAACCATCAAAATCAAACCTGGACACCTCGTTTTTGTAACCCTAACCCTACCCTGGTGCACACCCCTAACCCTAATGTAGGGCTAAAGTTCCCTTGAAAAGAGGGCGATTTTGAAAATGCCTTCCTTGAGTGGCTTTTTCCACACAGCTCATCATCTCTGCCCTTTCTAAAGCAGTGGGATGAAGTTGAGCGGGCTCTCCTACCCCCGTCTACAGTGTAATGCTACACTCCAACCCAGCTGCCACAGTTTTTTGCTCTGCTGCAGATGCTGAGTCAGATGGAGGCACTGGGGGAGGAAGGTCACGATGTCTCCACAATGGGGGACAGTGCTGAAGCTTGGCCCGAGGACAGCCTTGTGGCTCCGGGTTGCAAGATTTTTGGCAGAACCAGCGAGGTGCGGTGGCTGGAAAGCAGGACAGGGAGTCTGCAGATCCAGGTTCTAAAACCCAGGAAGCTCCGGCAAGTTCACCACAGGACTTGGGGCCAATCATGGACTCTCAGCCTAACCTACTTCATTGGGGGCTTTGCAAAGATAAAATAGAAAGGTGGACGAATATGCAAGCTCCTTCAAGAGGGAAAAAGTTGGGGTATAAATGTAATGTCATAACAATGCATGGGACAAGAAGGGAGGAGACTGGAAGCTGCTGAGGTGATGCAGGGAGCAAATTCACTACCACTCCGGAAATGGCTAAACAATAGCAGATCTGCCGCTATTTGGAAAGAGGGGAGCTGTTCTCCCACTGGGAAAGAGGTCGACATGCCTGCGCATGCCTTGTGGAAGGTCTATGCCGGTGCTCAAAGCAGAACCAATGCCTGTCCATACCACCCCTTGACTGCACTTAGAATTAGAGAATAGCAGAGCTGGAAGGGGCCATGAAGGCCATCCAGTCCAACCCCCTGCTGTTGCAAGACACCATGTTACACTATCCCACTCAGAGGGCTGCCCAGTTTCCTTCTGAATGTCTCCAGTGGGGGAGAGCCCCCCACCTCTCCAGCCAGCTGGTCCCACCGTTGTATTGCTCTGACAGTGAGGAAGCTTCTCCTGATGTCCAGCCTGGATCTGGGTTGTCGCAACTTGAACTGATTATTCCGTGCCCTGCACTCCGGCATCAGCAAGAAGAGCTCTTGGCCTTCCTCTTTTTGACAGCCCTTGAGGCACTTATAGAGAGATATCATGTCCCCCCTCAGCCTTCTCTTCTCAAGGCTGAACATGCCCAGTTCTCCCAGTCTCTCCTCACAGGGCAGTGTCTCCAAGCCCTGGATAATTTTTGTTGCTGTCCTCTGGACCCTTTCTAATTTTTCTGTATCTTTCTCAAATCTTGGTGCCCAGAACTGGACACAGTATTCCAGGTAAGGTCTGACTAGGGAAGAGTATAGGGGAACTCCTACTTCTCGTGATTTGGAAGTAATACTTCTGCTAATTTATCCCTTTTGGCAGCTGCCTCGCATTGTTGGCTCTTTTTTAGCCTGTTGTCCACAATGACTCCAAGGTCTTTTTCTTGTTCAGGTCTGTTGAACCACGTATCCCCCATCTTACATCGATGCCTTTGGTTTCTTTTTCCCAGGTGGAGGACTTGGAACTTGTCCTTACAGAATCTCATTCTGTTGCTCTCAGCCCAGGGTTCAAATTTATCAAGATCACCCTGGATCTTCATTCTGTCTTTTAGGGTGGTTGCTATGCCACCCCATTCTGTACCATCTGCAAAGCTGATGCTCAGGGCCAGTCAGAAGCCATGTCGGCTGGCCTATGATCAGCCCCAATTAGCTCCTTGATCTGTGTCACAACGTTCAGCATCTCTGTCTAGCTAAGATGGGCAGAATTCCTCCAAGGAGGATCCTCTTTGAATGGTCATCCCAGTTCTTTCATTCCTGTGGATCTAGGGATGTTGGAGAAATCCACAGCAGGCAGAAATGAGCCTAGATTTTAGAGGCTGTCCATGGATTCTGGATCAGGCCAGCCTTCCCATGTCATGCCGACTCCAAGGGGCTTGTGGACCAAGATTTTTTTTAATGTTGCATATTTCTGTGCAAATTTAGCTACAAAAAAGCAAAGAACAAAACAGCGAATGCATTTTTTTTTAAATGTAAAAATCTTTCCATAGTGTAAAGTGTGAAAAGAGGCATTTGCATATTTTTGGCCAAGTTGTGCATTTCAGGGAGTGGAAATATGCCTGGACACATTAGTGCAAATTCTGAGTCTCCAAACCAGCAGACAGCAAAGCAAACGGCGCCTGAAAACCATCGACAGGGTGTTTCTCTCTTTCTCCACATGTCACTGGTTGGATGCGAGGAGGACGTTTTCCTTCCATTGTTTTCTTGATGTCACCATAAATGAAAGTAATTGAGCTGGAACGTAGTTAGCAATTCTCTTGGGGCAGTATTTATTTGTTTAGGTTTTTAATGAGAACCCCTATTCCTGATGCTCTGGGGCAAGTTCAAACATTGCAAGGCAATAAAGGCAAAATTTAACCCCTCCACCCTCCCCGCAACAATAACCACATTATTTCGCAGTTCTTGAGAAGTGAGGCAATCCGAACAATTTTTTTCAGGCTAACTTTCTTTTTCAGGAGACATCAGAAGACTCTTAGTGATTTTTAGAGCAAGGACATTACCTGCCTGTCCCCTACCTGCACTTGTAAAAACTCTGAAGAAAATGCTTTGCTTTTAATCTTTTCAGTTGGAAGTGCAAAGGATTCCAGCATTTTAACATCTGAATATCACTTTTATCCCACACCTTTCTTTAATCTCCAAAATCCAGGCAGTCTTTGGAGAGCTCTCATGTCGAGGCACTGATTTAACCCACCCCTTCTTAGATTATGTCCTACTCAACAATAATTTATGTCTTATAATTTATGTCTCATTCAACCCTGCTTTTCAATTTATTGGATGTTACAACTTCTCCTTGATAAGGGATTGCTCAAGTCGGCTAACTGCTGGGGGTATGATCCTGCAAATGCTTCCTTTAACCCCACATTGCAGCGGCAATGCCTGATAGTTGGGGAGGAGGTTAAAATACGAATAAACTTTATATTGGAGCACTCTTTAAGATTTACTGATGCATATATTCTATTAAATCAACTATCTGCTTTCTGAAAAGTAATGCTCAGTCAACTGAAATGGTTTTACAGCACAGCTAAAAGGTGAGGTAAGCTAAATGCATGATTGCTATAATGCAATGGATTGAGGACCTACGGATGTTTTCAACCTTTGAACAGATGGCATAGAGATGCCATTCTTGAATGGATACATACGTTTAATGGATGCATACATACATACATACATAAATTTAGGATGTTTAAGGAGAGGCTGGACATGTACATGGTAGGCATGTCATGACTGGAGCCAGTTGGAGCTGGGGGTCAGACTAGATGGCCCAGGAGGCCCCTTCTGACTCATTATGGTCTAGGATGTGAAGATCAGGCCAGGATCTGGCTCTTTTGCACCCACTGGGCTTCTTCCCCGTGCTCAACCCTGGCCAGGAAATTAGCCGAGCTAAGATCAAGTCCACAAATGTTTGGAAACACCAGTGGCTTCTCGGTGCAAAGTACACAATGTATGTGATTCTTTGCACAAAATATGCCTCGCCTGAGAGTCGCGTGCATGAAAGCCGAGCGCCACTTGCATAGTGAGGGTGTGGGCAGAAGCTGGCCGGGGGGCCTTGTGTGGGCTGCCCCCCTGCTGGGCAGCCAAGCAAGCATTGGGGGTGAGGTGGATTCAGGGCAGAGCAAAGGTGGGCAGGAGTGCCGGGAGCAGAGCCAGGGAGCTCTGACGGATTCTCACGCCCAAACCAGATTTCCCACACATGGCTACCTTGCTCTGCCCTCACGGAACTGTGTGAAAACGGATCTTTTCCAGTCTCTCTCTCCCACAACATTTTGTGAAGTAGAACCCTTGTTGATGATGTGCTCGGAAACTTTTGAATGTCTTTGGAGGGCTTTCTTCTTTGCCACATCAAGCAACATCACCTCTCAATTCCATCCTCAGACTTTGGAGCCAAATGCAGAAGTCTGCTTCACTGCATCTTCGTGGTGCCGGCACCTAAGGCCCACAGGTACTTTGCTGACATTATGAGTTGATTAGTCTGCCAGCTGCGTCAGACGTGTGCCTTGGTTATTGCCTCCTAGAGACGGATGGAACAAACCAACCCGCTGACTTTGATGAGGCCAATGAGCCAGCCCTGAGACGCTCTTTGCAGAATTTCGAAGTAGCATCACAGCGCCTGGGGCAACGGCCAGTGCTGGTCCGAATATTGGGAGATGAGCCTCTGACAGAGAGATCTCTGATCCAGGAGGTAATGTGGCCCCAGAGGCCCCCCTGGCTGCCTCCCTCACGTCAACAACCTCTATCCCAGAAGAGCCTCTGCAGCCAGTCCCTCAGCTTCTACGGGAGGAGCCCTTTCCATCCCCAGAATTTGAGGATTCAGGTTCTCAAGCCACCAGCAAGCCTCTGTGGTCTCCACGCTGCCGCAGCCAAAGGCTTCCAAAGCAAGCGTGGTCCCTTTAAGGGAAATGGCTTCATCCAGGATGTGGGAGGAGCCAAAAGCAGGTAGGAAACCTATTCAAGGCTCAGCCAGGGCTGCCAGCTGTTGGAGCGATTGCCGGGCATGATGCCTCGCTTGGCGCTCTCCGTGGTGCTACCTATTCCCATTCCTGCCTCCTGGGAAACCCAGCTTGCCCCAGAGCCTGGTTCAAGACCGTAGTGGAACCCTCTATCTCAGGGGTCACCAGCATCCAATAATGCAGTGGCAGAGGCAAAAAGCAGCATCAGCAGGTCCTGTGACCTGCGGGGGTACCCACTGGGAATATGCTCCCTGTGCATGGGCTTTCCTCAATGGTAGGAAGCTACCTTGTTCTGCGTCAACCCAAGGCTCCTTCTCCCTGGGTACCATTGACATTGGCTGGCAGTGGCTCCCCAGTGTTTCAGGTAGGGCTCTTTCCTTGTTCTACCTGGAGAAGCCAGGAAATGAAGCCCGGACCTTCTGCGTCCCAGGTCTGTGTTCTGCCACTGGGCCACAAGCCCTCTGTTTGACCCACTGCTGTGGACTTGGCCTTTGCGGCCAGTTTCCCATTATAATTCCAGAGTTTGGAAGCTTTTGGCTACCAGATACCTGCCCACAGGAGATTAATTCCCTTCAAACAAACCCCATGATGGTTTGTGGTGGGTTTAGTTTTGGGTCTGTATTAACAAGAATTAATTTCCCTTTTATTAGAAATATTATTTATTTATTAATTAATTAAAACATTTCTATGCCGCCCCTTGCCGAAGCTTCGGGGCGGCTCACAACATCAACTAAAATACACAATAAATATTACCCTAATAAAAATATTACCCTAATAAAACACAACTTTCATAAAATAACATACTGTCCCAATAGCTTAAAAATGAGCAAGCACATTCTCATTCCAGGTTCTCCATTCTGTACCAGACAGACTATTCAGCTGATGGATATGCATATACCTGGCTGGGCTTCTAAGAGGAAGCCCCCTCTTTCTAAAATTAGTGTGTGTTCATGGTTTGTGTACATGGAGAAATGATCTCAGAGCTAGTATTATCCACCGTCCCATAATTTAGGGCTAAGTTTTAATTAACTCATTACTTCTAAACATTCTTAGAAAATCAGAGCATAGTCAGTAAAAGGACTTGCAAAGATGCCTTTCAGGTGCAGTAAGATCAATTTGGAATTATACCATCACTCCTTGCTCAGGATTTGCATATTAAATGCAAAGCTACAAGGAAACGGAGGAGAGCTGGGACCTGCCCTCTGCTTCTGCATGGCCACCTGCTTCTCTGTGGTTGAAAAATCAGCCTTGGAGAGGAGATAAAGGATGCAGGAAGGGCCATATGAGACTGGCTACATACCAAGAATTATGTGATTCCTGACTGGCTGGGATCACCCATGGTATTAATTAAGATAGCCAAAAAGAGATCCAGGTAGCCAGAGTGGCATGCTATGATGGGGACCTAGGAGATCCAGGTTCTAGTCCTCAATTTGACTATGAAGCTCATTGGGTGACTTTATGCCAGTCAATCACTCTCAACCAAGCCTACCTTACAGGGTTGTTGTTACAAGGATAAAAACAGAATGATGTAAGTTCCTCATAAGAGTAAACAACGCAGGATATAAATGCAATGCAATATAATGATGATGATGATGATGATGATGATGATATAATGGCAGCATCAGGAGCGCTGAACCCAACTGACAAAATGTACCATTGCCCACAAAGGCTTTTTTCAAAGAAAATGATTTCCTACACTCAGTTGTTATTTTTGACCTGAATACTAAAACTGGAGATTATTTAAAGCAGCCCAATTCCCCCCCACCCCCCACCCCTCATTCAGATTAGCCAATGCAAACCCAGGAGGTAAAACGATAATTGCATTTCTGATTCACAAAACTCAGAATAGCTTTTTCAGCCTCGCTGCGTTTGGATGAAAAAAGAACCTTGCTTTCTCCCTGCATGTCTTTCCGCTTCGCCTTTATTTCAGAATCATCCCCTCCCTCCCCCTCCCTCCCCCTGCAAGTTAAAGCAGGCTGGACTCGAAGGGATGACATAATTGTGCCTTCCTTGTTGTGTGTGGACCAGTGCTGCTTATACAGGTAAACGTTTAAACAAAAGCTCCAAGTAGCACCCTTCTTTCATGCCATCCTTGTGCGTCAACCTTTGGGCTGCTGCATCCGACACTTCCCGGTTGCACAACCTTTGTTCCTGCACGCAAGAGTGATGGATTCAGGTGAATTTCACCCCACGCCCACCCCCACCCCACCTGCTCTCCCCTCAACCTGCAAGATTCCGCTGAAAGGGGACGCTCACCCATGGGCGATGTTTGATTCCCACCCCACCATAATCCTTGTCGTGCAAGCATTAAGGAGAGGTTCACAAGTGATGCAGGTAGATTTGTGTGGACACAGCCCCCCTCCTCATTTATTTATTACATTTCTATACTGCGCCCATAGCCAAAGTTAACAGCAATGCATAAAGGGTGAAGCCAAAATGCACAACGACAATTGCATTTAGCATAAAGTCTTTGCTGCCAGGAACTCAGCCTTAAATAGCCATTCCAGCTTTCAAGAATGGGAGAAAAACAGCAGAAATGCCAGGAACCTGCTGATTGATCAGGGGAAAGGGTGGGCCAGTCTGGCAGGCAAGATTTGGATTATAGGCAGAGGTTCTGCACCCCCCTGACATGTAGGCTGGGTTCAGACAACATACCCAAGGGTTGAGTGTGGGTTGTTGTTCTGGAAGTTACTGCATTCCCTGAAACCAGCCAAGGCAACAAACTGCAGTGAACAGACCATAGTTCGCAACCCAACAACAAAACTTAGATTCTCTTCATGGGCTGCCCGTGATTAACAAGCCATGGCTTGCTAGCACAGCTGGGTTCGGACAAGGCAATAATCCAAGTTTCAGCAGCAATGCACTCTCAAGCATATTCAACCCTTAGTTGAATGAGTTATTGTAATGTCTGTAGGGACGTGCAAGTGATCCGTTTGGGGGCTGGAAGCCTTTGAATTCCCTGCGCTTCACTCCCCAGGTCCTGGGACTGCAGCCCTGCCTCAGTCCAAGTTCCCACAAACAAGGATGAACAATCCACAGTACTCAACCCAGCAAAAACCATGGGCAGTCTGTGGTTAATATGCCATGGAGTATTATTTTAGCTGGGTTCAGACAACATAAATTCATTCTCCAGAATGGTTCGCCTGGCACCGTCACTTTATTCTTTTTGACCCCAGGCCAAAACCCTTTTATTTTCCCAATGTTTTAAGACCTGTTTGAATAGGTGCTTTATTATTAGCTAAATTTTAGGACGCTGTGTTTTAAGGTTTTTTTTTCTTACATTTTGTATTGTTAAACTGGCCTGAGATTTAGGTAATGGAACGGTCTACAGAAGTTTTAAATAAATAAAAATATCCATGTTTCAGCAAGAACCCACACTCAAACCGTACTCAGCCCTTGAGAGTTGGCAGGTATTGTGTCATCTGAACCTACTCATGGATATCAAAGTAAATGCCTTTGGTGAAATGAGAAACAGATGCAAATTCTTTGCAATTCCAGGTTGGTCTTGTTCTTTGCAGCTGCATTTCCTCTTTTTTTAATTTTTTTTTGCTGATGCCAAAGTGGTCAAAGATCTTTCTGTGCCTGTGCATGTAGTGAAGAATACAGAAAGTCCCAAAGGCTTTTGATCCACTCCAGAAGGAAATCCTCAAACAGAATTCCCTTTACATGCAGGCTTGTTTTTGAACGAAACCTCCTGAATGGGCAAGATCCATGTAACAACCCCACTGGCTGTGACCAATGCTGAAGATCCATTGTACGACACACTTATGAGTGGTTCGATGAAGCACATCGTTGGAACAAATATCCCAAGGGACCCATGAGCTGCAGACGCCATCAAATACAATTTCTGTGAGGCTGTGGGACAGAGGAGAATTTGAAGGTCCTTCTGTCCATCCTGGCCTTGACATGCTCTTTGTTGAGGCAATCATTTCCCTTCTTTTTTGAAAGTGATGCCAATATTTCCCGCTGACCAGGAGCTTCCGCTGAGAAAGGAATTAGTGGCCTTCCTTGCAAACATTTGGCTAAGTGTTTTGTGGAGTGGGGGGAACATCTGTTTGAACATCCTTACTCTTGTTCAGACAGAAGCAAGTTCTCCATCTCAGCACTCAGATGGTTAACAAACTCTTTCTGAGAACTAGATGTTGCGTTTGGAAGAACACACGGTTCTGGCTGCTATTATGCAATACTCTTGGGTTTAATCTCAGTACACATTTCATTTCAGGGCCCTCTTTTAATATATGAAAGATTTAGGGCACTGCTTTTCACATGTTTGCTTGGGGCATGCCAGGAGTTGCAGCTTTTGTTCTGTCTGAACACACGGAGTCATCTCAAAGCATTGTTGTTTATGTTTTTCATTGTGTTGCCTTCCTCTTGGTAACTTAATTTCAGAATAAAATGCAATTTCATGGGAAACAACAACAACAACAATTCTCCCCGCCTAAGTGGCTAGTAAATTTTCATTATGTATTAGGAGAGGGTAGAAAAACAAAACTTTGCCTTCCTGTGTTGCCATTTGCTGACTGGTCTGCCTGTCATGTCCCATCTCCCTAAATACTTTACCACTCTGCTAATCAGATTTCTGCATCCATGGGACGATTAATCAAGGAGGCCAGTTCATAGGTATGCTGTATTGTCCATCCCAGCAGCCCAGGAAATGCTTATATATTAAATATAGCATCATTCTCACTTGAAGGTGGACCAGGTGAGGCTCCCAAGCAGACTGCTTCATTAGAAGCCGGAAGACGCATTACCTTTTAAAACTAATCTTTTTGAAGTCAAAAAAAAAAAAAAAAAAAAAAAAAAAGAAAAGCAAAAGGTCTCCAAGCCTTTAAGGTCACTTCGGAAGAATTATTAAGTAATTATGGTGGAGGAGATATTTGCTTTCGCATGCTGCTAGCAAATGCGGGGAGAAACCTGAGTGGCAAACCTAAGAAAAGTAGCAAGTACCAAAATGGTTATTTAAAATAAGAGTAAGAACAGAAACTAAGCAGGCCTGCACAATCACGGATCTGCATGCCATTTTTTTTATTTGTTTTTTTTTGAGTGGGGGGACTTGAGCAGAAGAGCGCTGGGGACCTTCTCATGAGCATCCCAACAAAGGTGTCAATGGAACACTGGACTCGGTGGCCCTTTAGCTGGATTTAGCATGGCTTATCTGGTGTCCTTCTCTTCTCCGGACTGTCCCATGGCCCCGGGGATGCTGGCAATAGGATCACACGGGAAGCAGGATGACAAATCTGGTTTTATGCCTCCTCAGATGCTAGGAGAGTGAGTTCTCCCCTGCTCCCCACATTCACAAGAGAGTTTTCCCCTGCTCAGTCTGCTTTGGCATCTTGTAAGCATCTCCTTGGGACTGCAGGTGGCGCAGTGGTTTAAACCGCTGCGCTGCTGGGCTGGTTGATCAAAAGGTCGCCGGTTCGAATCTGCACAGTGGGGTGCGTTCCCGTTGCTCCGTCCCAGCTCCTGCCCACCTTGTGGTTCCAAAGCCTGCAAATGCAAGTAGATGAAAAGGTACCCCTTCGGTGGGCAGGTAACAGCGTCCCGTGCACTTCGGTGTTTAGCCATGCCAGCCACAAGAGCACGGAGACTGTCTGTGGACAAACGCTGGCTCCCTCGGCTGGGAAACGGAGATGAGCAGCGCCCCCTAGAGTCAGGCATGACTGGACTTCACGTCAAGGGGAAACCTTGACCTTTACCTTTCAGCATCTCCTTTGGTTTCTCACCCTTGAAATGCTGCATCAGCTGCCCTTCCCAGTTATCTTCAATCTCAAACAGAAGATTTGAGCTGTGCTCTTAATTCTGAAAAACCACAGTCATCCTCTGATCAGCTTTGAAATGAACGCAACCTTTCCCAAAGACAAACATTGTGCTTTAGCTTGTGCCACACTGGAGAAAGTTTGTATTACTGTTGGATTCCCCCCTCCCCCCCGCCCAGTACATCGTTGTGGCAACATTATAAAAATGGGAAATGCTTCCTTAAATATGTTCACAGCAAGCCTTTTAAAAACAGATTGCATCAGAGTGCTTTAAATGCTGTACTTATTTTAATGGATGCATTTTTGAGTTTCTTGAGAGTGTCAACTGGCAAGCAGAAAAGGGCAGGCAAAAACCCAGTCCTATTTGCTTGACTCTCCTTCCCTGAATTCCCATCATCCATCATATTGCTGGGAACTGTAGGACTCCTTTTTCTGTCTAAACTCACCCAGGATTCTGCTCTGAAATGATCAGGAGCTAAAGCAATTCCCCATAAGGAAAAGTTGCATGTTTTTTAGAATGCTTATCTCAGAAGAATGCTGACTAAAGGGTAGAGATACACATAGCTTGTGGTGTGGAAATAGTGGGATTTGAACCCAGGGCTATCCCTGGAACCACACAGCACATAGTTAACTTCAGCAAGATACAGTGTGGTGTCCACCAAATTGGATGGCTTTAAAAGGTGTTAAATTTGTGAGCTGATCCCTGGCTACTAGTAATGACGGCCAAAGGCTGGCCTGGTTCTTATGACATGCAACCTATTGTGGATAATTAGCTATGGTGGATTCTTGGGTTGTTTGAACTCAGACTGCTTCCCCTAACATGGCTTGACTTTCAGCAACAAGGCACCTGACAACCCGTAGCTCGTCCTAGGGCTTGTTCAGGCCACGATGGGCTGTTGTGTCATTTGAACTAGAGGAGTTTCAGTGTGAGTTGTGAAAACTGGCCACCAGGGACAGCTGAGGTTACTGTCAGAAAGAGGGTGCCAACTGAGCCCATGGGGACTTCCACAGCCAAGAAGTGGCCCCCAAGAAGGTCCTCTTTCTGCCTTGGGACACATCTTTGATGATGTTGGTCTCACAAGAAGGGCTTCTCCTGAAGATCTTCAAAATGGGCGGGCCCTTGTGGGTAAAGGGCTTCGTAGACTGTGAGCAGCAATTTGAATTCTACCCAAAACCTCCTGGGAGCTAGAGAAGCTCATGGAACAAGTGAGTTGCAGCTGGTCCCAGCCAACCATTGGCCACCTCATCCCAGCCCCACAGAAGTTTCTGAGCAGGGTCCGCCCCACAGAGACCTTGTTAGCATTGTCCAGAAGAGATGAAGCTAAATCACGCAGGCCACAAACATCTCTAGGAATGCGTACACTTGATGCACCAACGTCAATAGTGCAAGCACACTCCTGACCGCCAGCACCAAAACCTGGGCATGCAGCTTCAAGGCTGAGTGTGCAAGCACCCCCAAACTGCAACTCTGTATCCCCATTCAATTTTCTTAGTAGCCTTTTGACTAACCAGGAGCACCACTATTTGGCCTGGATTAAAGTTCCATCTATTTGCCTCCATCTAGGAACTAAAGAGCCTCTTGATGCGGGTGAAGGAGGAGAGCGCAAAAGTTGGCTTGAAACTCAACATCAAGAAAGCTAAGATCATGGCATCCAGTCCTCTCACTTCCTGGCAAATAGATGGGGAAGAAATGGAGGTAGTGACAAATTTTATTTTTCTGGGCTCCAAGGTCACCGCAGATGGGGACTGCAGCCAGGAAATTAAAAGGCGCTTGCTCCTGGGGAGGAAAGCTATGGCAAATCTAGACAGCATACTAAAAAGCAGAGACATCACCCTGCCAACAAAAGTGCGTATAGTCAAGGCTATGGGTTTCCCAGTTGCAATGTATGACTGTGAAAGCTGGACCATAAGGAAGGCTGAGCGCCAAAGGATTGAGGCCTTTGAATTGTGGTGCTGGCAGAGACTCCTGCGAGTCCCTTGGACTGCAAGGAGATCAAACTGGTCAGTCCTAGAGGAGATCAACCCCGACTGCTCTTTAGAAGGCCAGATACTGAAGATGAAACTCAAATGCTTTGGCCTCCTTATGAGAAGGAAGGACTCCCTGGAGAAGAGCCTAATGCTGGGAACAATAGATGGCAAAAGAAGGAGGGGATGGCAGAGGATGAGGGGGCTGGATGGAGTCACTGAAGCAGTTGGTGTGAGCTTGAATGGACTCCGGGGGACGGTGGAGGACAGGGGGGCCTCGAGGAGTGTTGTCCATGGGGTCACGATGGGTTGGACGCAACTTCGCGACTAACAACAAAGTCCATTATGGACAGCTGATACCAATTTAGAACTAGAATATCTTCCTTGGATTTGGATGAGCAGGAAGACAGAATTGGCTGAGCCCTGGAAGACTCGCCTCGTGTTCTTAAAGTGTTTCAATTAACATAATTTGATGGCTGACCCGTGTGGAGCAGAAATGAATTGGTCAGCAGCCTTCGAAGATTCCTTCATTCTCAGAGCTCGAAAAACAAATACAAGCTAATGGAGTGGCTATTTAGTTTCAGGGAAATTTGCTTTATGATTAAATTAACTTATTTTGTATGCGTCAGAGAAGTGAGACAAATGTATAATCTGTTGGTAAGGAAATGAGTGTTGTTCTTAATGTACTGGAATAATGAAATACAGCACAATTTCCGAGCGCAAACCTTCTTTGACCCTGTTATGAAAAAGTGTTAGGATGATTTGATCTGATTGGATAACTTTTGTAGCTCTATAGTATAGAGTTTATACTATTAAAAGCAACCACTGTGGAAAGTCAGCAGGCGTGCCCCAGTGAGAGGCCCCCACTTACTGGG
This sequence comes from Varanus komodoensis, assembly GCF_004798865.1. Taxonomy (NCBI): domain Eukaryota; kingdom Metazoa; phylum Chordata; class Lepidosauria; order Squamata; family Varanidae; genus Varanus; species Varanus komodoensis. The sequence goes on along the minus strand of NW_025335440.1, from coordinate 8,606,175 downwards.
GTGGGACCAGTGGAGCTTGGGCCAGCGTTCGGCCTGGCCAAGCTGCCGCCACCTCATGTCCTCCTGATCAAACTCTCTCACAGTCCCTCACCTCCCTTTCCAGTCAGGCTTGCTTCCCCCACCGAAATTCAGACAAAGGAAACTGGAATTCAACCAGTTTCTCTGAATGACAAATTCCTTCGCCAGTTCCTCAGTCCTCAGCTCCTCTCCCCATATTTTCTAAGATCCAAGAACTTTTCATGCAGGGCCTTGCCGTCACCGTCCAAAAGTGAAAAAGTGCCCACTGTTTTCCCTGATGAGGTGGAGGTGGGGGAATCAGGCAGTGTACACCAGTTGCTGGGGAACATGGGTGAGCTGGGTGGTGTTTGGTGCAGTAGTTATGAGCTCAGGCAATTGGGGTCACAGTCCCTGCTGAGCCTTGCAGCCAACTGGGTGACTTTGGGCCGGTCTCAGACTCTCAGCCCAACCTACCTCGCAGGGCTGTTGTTGTGGGGATAAGATGGAGAGCAGGAGGTTGAGAATGAGGTAAGCTGCTTTGAATCCATTGCAAGAAAGAAGCAGGATATAAATCAAATAAATCAATAAAGCCCTCGTGTTCGACTTGTGGGTTTCCCATGGGCCACTGGCGGGCCACTGGGCCAGAGGGGATGCCGAGAGGGGGCCCGTCTTTCACACATGGCAGATGGCCCAGTGGGAGCCATCAGTGGCTGCTGAGGAGGAGGAGGAGGAGGAGGAGGGGACCTTCAGCTACCTCTAGTGCAGTGTCTCAGGCCAAGAGCCTGTTTTGCAAGGGCAGGGAGGGGTTGCAGGAGGGGAGGAGGAGCAGGTGCCAGGCCAAGACCTTGACCAGGGGAGGAGGCATCGGGGGGGGGGGGGGGGGGGGGGGGGGGGGGGGGGACAGAGGGGCTTCACCGCCCCCCTTGGCCCTCAAGCAGCCAGAGCCACCCTGAGGGCGAAGCCAGAAGCTTTACTGAAACGGAGCGCCTGAGGGGGAGTTCCCAGTACAGGTTCGGCTCTTCAGGAGGGCAGAGGTGTCTCTTTTCAGCTTGGGGAGAAGGCTGTTCTGTTACCTGGGCGCTCTCCTTGGCAACAAAGGCCTCCTGAGCTGCGGAAGTGCTCCTGGTTGGTGGACTCCTGGAACTCTGCCCACGGCCCTGCGCCTGATCCTGGGCCTGCGCCCACATCCTGCCTGCATTCCTGGCCTCGCCTGCTCCTCCTCCTCCTCCAGCCCTCAAGGCACCAGCCCCGCTCGGCTCGTCTTCCCAGCTTCCGGACTCCCATCTTGTCTGACCACGCCGGCCGCTCAAACGGAGTCTGCCTAGCGCGTCGACTTCCGGCTCTGGCCGGCCGGCCGTGCTGTTGGACTGCCCCTTGTGCCACAGCTCAGTCGCCCGGGTCCAGGAGCTCCCGTCTGCTAGTCACCCCCAAACGCTGACACGGGGCAGTCCCCGTCTCCCCGCCACTGCCCCGCACGCCACCTGGATGGCAGATTTCAGCCACCTGGCTGGGATGCGTTGGGGAAGCAGGAAGGGAGGGTGGACCCTGTCAGAATTCGCCACAACCCGGAGACCCCGGTACCTCCCTCCTGTCCCCCGGAATGCCTCCTTTGCCCCTTCCCTGAGGCCGGTCTTTCCGGCTGGCTGCAAAAGGGGGAAAGTTCACCTGGAATGTTTTTCCAACCTTGGAGCTGGGAATGTGAAGCCTCCGAGGGCTTATAGGATCATTCTGCCTAAAAGGCAGAGGAACAGAGGGGCACTTTCCAAATAGGCGAATACACCCCTCATCCTGGAGGAAAATCTGCAAGCTTTCTTCCTCTTCCTCTTCGGAATGCCCCTCTCCCAGCTTTCCAACCTGCCCCTCTTGGGGCGAATTCAGCACCACAGCTGCTGATGGAAGGTGCTGAAATCTTTACCATCAAATATAATTTGAAATCCCTCTGTCTATATTTTGTACACACACCCAGCCGAAATGATGCCTCAGAACTGGAGAAAAAAGAATGCAGGATATTTAGGAACAAAGCCCTGTTTCTTCCACCAATTACCCTGTGGGAAGCTTGCAAATTAAAAAAAGAAGGCACACGCAGAGTTATTTTGGGCTTATGAATTCTGTGTGTATTTTAAAAGAAAAGTACAGGGATAACCTGCAATCATTTTAGTGAATTCCAGCCCATTTGAAGGAAAATGTAGTTAAAACACCCACACACTCAGCCTTCTCCCCATGTTCAGTGCGCCCCCCCGCAAAAAAAAACGCCTCTCCAGGGATGATGTGAAAATCATGGTGGGAAAACAGCTCTCTTGAGTTCAAGGTAAATATCCTGTTATCTAATATATACAGCAGTGTAGCGTAATGGTTAGAGTAATGGACTGGGACACAGAAGATCTGGCATGAATCTCTCTGGGTGACTCTGGGGGAGTCACTGTTGCTCAGCCTAACCTACCTTGCAGGGTTGTTGTGAATAGGAACTTGTGAGGAATCCAGGGGTGTGGGGGTGTGAATCTGATGGCTTTCCAGGCTTTGGCCCCCAGATTCTGGCTTGTTAGCCCTGTGCTAGGCCAGCTCAGTGTACTGAATAGCACCAGGGTGTGGTCTTCTCTGTCTAAGATAAACTACATCGTGCTCATTTTACAAACTGAGAGCAAAATGTGTGTAAATCGACAAGCCCCAACCACAGAGCTCTAACACAATTCATGCAAAATATGCTGATGTGCAATGAAGATCTGCAGAAAATGTCTTTTGTGCCCATTGGTTGATTTTTCAGAAATTGCATTAGAACCACCTGGGTTTTGGGTGCTTATCGTGCAGTTTCATCCTCAAGGTTTACTAGAACAAACGACCCAGAGTGGACACAGCAACACCTCAGTTCTTTTTGAATAGTCACTGGGATGCATTAAAGCAGGGCAATGAGCCAAGGGGGTGTGTCCTGGCTTTTGTTCCCAAAGCGCGAGTCACTGAACTTAGCCAAACCTTATAAAAAAAAGATCCTAAGAACGGCCGTGAAAGTCTTAGCAGACCAGCGCAGCCAAATGTCCAAACATTTTTTGCCCGGGCAGGGGGACAATCAGATCCACATGCAACAGTTAGGTTTTGGATAACGTTGCCTGCATGCAGTTTTGAGGGAAGGAAGTGCTAACCGGGAACATTTTGGACTCCTTGAGTAACCAGACTAATTCTGGCGCAACCACTGAAACAGGGTTTGCATGACACAAGAAGCAACCAATGATAAAAACCACGGTTGCTTGTTGTGTTCTCTGGACCCAGTCCTGGCGATCAACCTTGGTGACTGATTGTGGGTGTCAAGCACAGGAGGAAACATTGATTTGTTCTATGGTTTCTGCTTCCTGCAATTGCTTGCCAGCCAACGCAACCCACCATGGTAGAGAGCCCAGAAGAGGAGAGCTGCTTGGCAAGCACGTTGATTGCCACCCCCGCTAAGGAGCCAGCTGGTATTGTGGCTGACGGACGTCCCAGTTTGGCACAGCCATCAGAGCCATCCGGCCCATCCTGCCTCCTGCCCCAACACTTCTTTGGGGCAGGAGCCAGACCAGTTTCCCCCTTTCACAGATTCCTCAGAGGAAACTTCACAGGCAAGCAGCAGGGGGGAGAATCAGCTGGGGGGTGCTTTGGGTAGGAGGGAGAACCCCACCCTCCCCTATTCCTGTGTAGGTGAAGGTGCTCTAATCAGCACCAGGTGCTCAGCTGAGCACCTTTCCCTCAAGCAGGAGGAAGGAAGGGGCCAGCGCCCCTCTTCTCGCTCCCGCTTGGGAGAAGAGCACTCAGGTGCACGCTGAGTTCCTGCACCTGGTGCTTCTCCGAGCATCTTTCTCTGCAGCAGGAGCTGGGCAGGATGGGGCCCCTTCCTTGTCCTTGCTGGAGAGAAAGGCCAGCAAGCCAGAGCAGGGAGGGAAGAGCTCGGTGAGGCAGGAGAGTCCCTTCTTGGTGCATCCCAGCCTGTCCTGGGCTCTCTGCCCCGACTCTCCTTGGGCAGCTGACCTTCTGGCCTAAGTGGGGAGGGGGCTGGCCAGGTGGGGGCTCACTGAGAAGAGAGCACCTTTGCTTAGCTGAAGTTCCCCTTCCCCACTCCTGCTTGAGAACAAGCCTCTCTCAGGCTGCAGTGTGGGAATCAGCTGAGCCACGCTGTACCTTCTGCAACACTGCCTCCCCCCGCCCCCGGCTGCCCTCCCCTTGCACCTGGCAGAGGATCAGGCCCCCTCCTGCTCCAGAGGAGTGCTTGGTCCTCTCCACTGGCCTCTCCACTGTGCCTCGGGAGCCGAACTTGGCTGCACCCTCAGCTGGCCAAGAGAGGGGCCTCCTCCTGCCTCGTGGAGTCCCCAGGATACGGCCTGAAGGACCGGGAGGAGAAGGTGGGAGCGGGAGGGGGGCAACCTCACGGAGACCAGTTGCCTGCCTGCATGTCCTGGCCAGCTGGCACCTTGGGGGACCCCACGGAGGCCATGCAGCCCAACCAGGACGGGCCATTGACTGAATCTTGCTTGGGGGGTTACATTCCCCTTCTTTCTCTGACCCTCGTGAGGAAAGGCGTGCCCGCTTGTAAAAATTCATACCAAAGGAAGATATGAGGGAGGAGGAGTCCGAATCATCACTCACATTTATTGGTTTCTGGGAGAGCAGGAAAAAGTGGCAGCCTGTAAGTGTATTTGGAAGCGAGCGAACTTGGCCAGATGGGTGTTGCTTGGAGAAGCAGCCAGCCAGACAGAGCGAAAGGGCTGTTGTGGCCCCGGGAACTGCAGGTTCCAAGGAGCTTACAGCCAACCGGAGCTGCTCGAAAGGCCTGCACTGTGGTGGAGCATGTGTGTGGGGAGGGGGGCTTGCACATCACGGAACATGCGTGTGGGTACCTGCAGGCACATGGCATCCCTCTCATGGGCAACTCCTGAGATGCCTGGAAAGAACAGTGCAAAATGCTTTACATACATACATACATACATGCATACATACATAAATACTCCCAGTCCACCAAGCTGCAGGACAAAGCTCCCCCCCCCATTTTTCCTCCATATACAGAAGCTGATTGGACAGGCAGTTGGATGCCTCTTTGCACTGGCCCAGGGTCCTTTGGAGGACAGCGGGTAGCTGAGGAGCAAAGCTGAGATGCTCTGCCCTTCCACGGCCTTTCCTGCCTCGCTCTGCTGAGCAGAAGGGCTGCCCCGCTTGAACAGGGGCTGGCAGGCTGCCCACCCTTCTGCCATGAGCACTCACTGCACCCATTATCCGCATGCTCTCTGGGGCAGCCCGGCGCCCGCTGGGAGGGTCAGCCCCAAGCCACGCGTGCCTGTGGTGCAGAAGCACCAGAGGCTGTTCCTTTAACCCTGGGAACCCACCTGCTTCCATCTCCTACTGTCCTGCACTCCCGGCCGGCCCTGGTTCCTGGGGGCATGGCTTGTTTCCGAGGATTTGTCTCTCGTCCTTGCTTTCTATTCCGCTGGAGGGCCCGAGTTCGAGGATGCCTCTTAAACATTCCTGGCATGGCGGCGGTGGCGGGGGGGGGGGTGGTTGGGTGTTCTGCACATTGACGAGGATACCAGAGGTATGACTGGCTGGTGCCACGACACTCCAATCCAACCCATCCCTCGTCTCTTCCAGCCACACTCTCCAGGAAGGCTCCCTTTCTGCAGCCAGAACAGCTCCACCCATGCAAGGTGTCATCAGACTGGGAGGAAAGCAAGGCATACAGAAGCAGAACGAAATCTTTGCAGGGAAAGCCCCTGGGGGCGGGGGGGGAGACTCTACTTGGACAATCCAGGGTGGCTGAGCACGTGAGCACAGGCGGTAGGGACAGAAGGGGGTCGGACAAGTCCATGTTGCTTGTGAAGAGAAAATAGTGCAAGGGAGCAAGAGGGATTTTCTGAGGTTATTCCGGTTTGGAGAACGTTTGGGGAACGTGCTCCAGGGTGGGCGAGGCCAAAGAGGGCAGGTCCAGGGGTGAAAGGCACTGGCGGTTCTGCTCCTTCTAGAGGGCCGGGACGCGAGCAGCCATGCCGAAGAAAACCTTCACACTTCCCTTCCTACGAAGTATATATCGCGTTCAGTCTCCCTTCTTCTCCTGGGTGGAGATTCCCCCTAAAGACCTCACCTTTTCACCTGGCTGAGATTCTGCACTGTGCTCCTCTCTTTGGCCCAAAATGCTTTGATCGAAGCTTTGCTAAGGAGAGGCGCTCGGCCTTAGGTGGCCACAGCTGGGACACTTGCATTGCAAGGCCAGTATCTCGCATGGAACACAACTAGCATCTCTTCTGTTTTCAGTGGAGTGCAGCAATTTATTGCAAAATGAAGTTTGCTTCCTCTTCAATCTAAGTGAGAGGGAACAGTCAGGCTGAATGGACCAATTAAGGCTTGATCATAGCAAAGTTGCACTAATTTGGTTCCAGGCCAAAGAGGTTTTGGCCACCCCATAAATACTGATAATTCACACAGGTGTCCTCATCCAGGCGATCTTTTCTAGGGCGGATGATCTTGGCCGTGGACTCTAGCAAAATGTCCTTTCTCTTGACGCTCTTTTCTAGTCCCTTCCCAGTCCCGGTTTTCATCGAGTTTCTTGGCTTCAGTCTCCCTCTGAATGGACAACTGAGCCAAGGTATGCAAAATCTTTCTCAATTTCTTCACTGTTTACATTACAGTTGTGTAATTCTTCTGTAGTCATGATTTTTGTTTTCTTAATACTCCTCTGCAGTCCAGCTTTTGCACTTTCTTATTTTACTTCCATCAGAAGTTGTTTCAATCCTCTGCTGCTTTCCACACACCCTGCTTGTCTTAATGGTATCTCTCCCACTGTCTCTCCATCTTCCTCCAATCATTTACTGGATTAAGCAAAAGTATTTTCTGCTTGTAAGGCTCTTTGGAAGGATTTTTATCCCAGAAGGTGAGATAAAAATACCTGTTATACATAGCAGTAAAAGAGAAGGTGTCTCTTTGTGTCATGGTGCCATGACCTCAGAAGGTGGACCCTGGAAATTTGGCATGCATACCATAAGGAGACCCCACAACTGTGCATCTCAGGGTTACTTTGCTTTTAAAATTTAATTTAATTTAAATATCTTAAATATGGTGGAAGCCTAGTGTAATATTTTCCACTGGAAGGTGCCAATGAGTCAATTAGCTGTCAAGAAATGGGTATCTGAAGGAACGCTTGCGTCCATATATGCCCTCCCGCCCCTTGAGATCAGCAACAGACACCCTTCTCCGGGAACCCTCCGTGAAGGAAATTAGGAGGGTGAGTATCCGGAAGAGGGCCTTCTCTGTGGTGGCGCCCCACCTATGGAATGAGCTCCCCAGAGAGGTCCGCCTGGCGCCGTCATTATTTGTTTTTCGGCGCCAGGCCAAGACCTTTTTATTTAAAACTTATTTTAAGTGTTAATTTATTGTGTAGGATTTTAAAAGTTTTTAAGTTGAGATGCACCGAGTTTTAATATTTTTATTGTATAATTTTGTTTTTGTATAATTTTGAATAACTTTGTTTTTGTTGTAAGCTGCCCCGAGGCTTTGTTGCGATGGGGGCAGCATAAAAATGTTTTGAAAAAAAAAAGAAAGAAAGAAAGAAAGAAACATAGAAACAGAGCAAATCAGAAGGGATCTCCTGGGCCATCTAGTCTGACCCCTGGCTCCAGCCAGGCTAGACCAGTGGACTGCCCATCCAAGGATTATCTGCTCCACTTGACAGCGACTTCCTCGGATGTCCACAAAAGAGGGCCTTCCCTTCTCCTACTAGCTGAGGTCCTCTCAGTTAGACATGGCAGGGATTGAGCCTACGAGCTTCTGAATGCAAAACAGGAATTCTGCTCTGGAGCCACAGTCCGAAGCTCCCTTTTAATGCTGTTTACCCGCCATGAGGAGACTGATCTTCCCACTGAGGGCATCTTGATCAGGATTTGAGGAATCCCAGAGATTTCTGGGACCTTGTTAACACCCATTAGGCTAGTATGTCTAAAGTTAAAGCACGTGCATTGATCAAGGAACGTTTTGGGATCCGGTGTCTTTTGGCATCTTAAATCTCCTTCCCTGCACAGTTCACCAGCATTTATAACTCGCTAAGTGCCCCCCAAGTGGTCATATACAACTCCCACGCTACGCGCTCTGGTAAAATGCCACAGCCAGTGTCTCTCTTTATTGCTCTTCTTGGGACTCCCTGAAATCTTGCATTTCAAGGCGCAGCTGTTAGCAATTCTGGGACTTATATAAAGGTCCCTTATGCAATCCACTCCCCCCCCCCCACGCACACATCCAAAATGTGGGGGTGGCTCATAGGCGTCAAATGCCTCTCACAGCACATGGCAGCTTTTGAGCATGTCCTGGAACGCTCATTATAAACAGCTTAAAATACACACATATACAACCCTTCTGGGAGTGACATTCGCAAACATCTGGCTGCTGGAAGCGCTATGCAGGAAACCTCATCCGTCTTTTTGGTGCTTTGGTCCAATTTCTCTCCCATCCTTAACACTTGAGGATTCCACCTCGTTTTGGACCTATGGCCACCATTCCATCGCTTATCCTAGGCACCGCAGCGTCTTGGTGGGCTGGAAGATCTATTTTAAGGGTGGAGAAACTCAAAACCAGGAGCAGAATCTCTGGGGACCCTCAGAATTCCATGTCTTCTTTCCATTAAACTCACATTCTTTTCCTCTGACCGCTAACCCAGCTTTTATGCGAGCTCCTTCCACCCACTGCAGCGCTTGGAATGCCCTTTGAGACTTAGTTGCCGGCAGCTTTTCTCCAGTTAGTGCTAAGACAACACATGCCAGGGCTTTTGGTATTATTGGTCCACCCAAATATGCTTTCCTTTCACCATGCCTCCTTTTGAGCCATTCACCACAGGACACAGCTCCCCAGAAGGTCTCCAAAAGGAATTTGGTCAATGGGGTCAGAGAGGTCCCACATCTGTACGTACCCTAAACCAGGGACAGGGAGGGTGTGTCCAGGAGCTCCTTTCTCCCCTACACCACACTGCTAAGGGTAGGAGATGATGGAAGTTGCAATGCAACAGCCCCTCTGTAGCCACACGCTCCTTGATCTAAACCTTTGGCTGTAGGGAAAACTTCCAGTCCGAGTCCAAACAGCATGTTCGTAAAAATCCCTATTTCAACTGCTGCAGGAAACCCAGGTGCCTCTAGGACCAAAACAGAATTCTTGGAAGAAAGACCTTGGAAGGCCTGGGTAGAACTTCTGGTCTTCTTCAGATTGGCTCACCAATGGGAAACACAGGGACACCTGAGCTGTTTCGGCTTTTCAGTGTGGAGTGGCGACTTTGAGGGCCATCCTCTTTAATTAAAAAGGGACATCTGTGTAAAAGAGGCACGGGGCAGAGGGGACAGAGGGAAGAGAGTTGGAAGCCTGTTGACTGGGCTATTGAGCAGAACTCTGCTGTAGGTGGAGGAAGGGATGAAAGGACAGCTTTAATCCATCCGACTCTTGGCAGTAGCTTTTGCCCTTACCCCCAGTGCCAGCAATCCTCACCCCATCTGCTATTTGGCTGCATATGGGGGTGGGAAAGGAGAATTGGTGGCGCGGTGAGCTTAAACTCCTGAAATAAAACCCTAGCAAAGAGCAAGAATGATATGAAAATGAGGGATTATTATCTGGCAGTTTTCAGGGATCAAAGTCCCTGGACAGAAATGAGGAACTTCTGTGTATCCAGTCCGAGAGGTTCATTCTATCCAAGAGGAATATTCTCCTCCCATGCAAATGATTGAGAACTGCCATCACAGAGTTGGTGAAGAGAGAGCCCAAAATCAGTGGCCAGTTTAAATCTTACCACTGCCATGAACTCACTGGATCAGGGTCTCCAACAGATCACCTGCAGGCACCAGGCTACCTGGAGATGCTTCTCTTTGTGCCCACCAATCTCACTGCCCTTCCTGATTTTGGGTTGCTTAGCAGTGTGCATGTGTGTGTGTGAGAAAATGAGAAGTTGTCATGGTGTGAAGCTACCTATCGCCTCCAGTATCACCAGTATTTTGGTTCAAAATTGTAAGTTTGTGTTTTGGAGCAAGGAGCAGGTGCACCATCGATTGCGCAGAGAAGCAGCAATGCTGGGGGCTTGTCTTTCCAGCCCCCTGCTGGCCTGTGGGCCTTTGGCGAATGCCCACCCATGCCTACCCTTGGTGCTGTCCCCAGAAGCAGACCTTTGAGGCTAGCCTCTCGAAATCTGAAATACGGCACTGCCAACAAACCAGCATGGTTCCTACATCCTCACCGACAATCAAGAACAATATCAGAACTCTCAGAATCCATAGAAACTGAAAACAGAAGTATTTATTATTGAAAATATTTACAGGATATTTCAGAGTCACAGAAAAAGCTCCGGAGTGTGTGTGTCACATTGCACAATGCAGATCGGGTGCCCCCAGAACCGCACGGGACCGTTTTTGTAAAAGCTTCCCTTTAAAAAAAGTCTTCTTCCAACAAAGAGGAAAGAGAGCCTTCCACTGTCCTTTTTCCAAGAAAAGCAGTGGCAGCTGCTGAAGCTGCTCAGTTACCCTTTCAAAGCTCATTGGCAAAGCACAACGGAAAATGACAATCTGGGAGAAATCAGCTGGAGGAATTGTCCATGTCAAAGCTTTGCCCATCAGCTGAACCAATATATGGCATGGAAGGGAAGTTTCAGGAACCCTTTCCAAATGCTCGGAACAACAGAGTTTGGGAGCCTCTATTTCACATTCACGTTTTGGGGAGACTACGTATTGTAGCATGCTTGCAGAGCACTACTCACCTATGCCAAGAAAGAGTCACCGCCAGGCGACCACAAGAGGAGACCTCTGAACATTCGGGGAGGGCTCCTTTTTCGGTATTTTTTCAGAATTTGTTTTCTGGCTGCAGATGTTCCAACCATGGTTAAAGTAGGTGTGCAAGGGGGGGCGTAAAGGAGACGTCCGCGAGGCCACTGACTTCTTGCAGCAGTCGTCTGCAATATCACACTCGGGAGCAAGAGGGATGTTGTGAGGCTGCCAGCACATCAAAAGGGTGTCAAAGGCATTTCCAGGTGGTTACTTTGGTGTATGGCAATGCAAGATGCTTCCTTGAGGTGAGGATGCTTATGATGCATCAGGTCAGGTCATGTCCTGGCACAGAAAGAGCAATATTGTGTAACAGAAAATGGGACTTATTTTCTAGCTGATTGTCACCGGTATGCATAACGTGTGGGATCGGGCCCCAGAACTATGGGATGGTTGTGACACCTCTCCTCCCCTACCACCCCCACCATTCCGTGCTCTGTGTGGCTTCCATCTGAGTATCGTCTTGGCTAGCAACCGGGAGAGCTTATGCAAAAAATGGCCAACGGAGGTATTTATGATAAGGATGCAACGTTGCCTTATAGGAGGAGTGTGGGGCTTCTTTCGGCCTGAGAATCAAAGACACTCTCACAGCAGGAGGTATTGCACTGGTAGCTAGGACAGAAGGCATCAGGGACAGGGCAAAAGCGAAAGCGGGCATGACCGAAACAGTACATGCCCGTTTTAGCTTAACGTTCTGAATGCAGTACCTAATCCTTGGGAGAGCCATTTCAATCTTTTTGAATAGGGAAAAGCTGCACAAAATCAAGGAAACAGCCCGATATTTTGCAGCTGGGGAAAAGAGGGTGGGGCTAGGGAAAGGGGGCGGGGTCATCTGGGACATCCTGTCCCAAGTCCCTGTCCAGTTTAGATCCAAAGGACTCCCCCTCAAACGAAGACACCTCTGTATACTCCTCATAAAAAGACAAGTTTTCCCCAGCCTGGAGCAGCCCTGTGCAGGTGGTTTGGATCACAAGCCCATCACCCCAGCCAGCATGACCAGCACACTAGTGGTGGATGATGGACACTGTAGTCCAGCCACCCTGATGCTAGATTGGATGAAAATCAGCAGTGAACAAAAGATATGGGATATCCGTGTGTATTACTCATGGAGAGAGTTTCTTAATCAGGAAAAAAAATTCATAGAAACAAACTTACAAACTCAAAAGCCACTGGGAATCCTGCTGAAGAGGCCCGACTGCAAGAATTAAACAGAAGAAAGGGAACAGAGGGAATGCGCATCGTCTGGCTGTTGTCAGCCATGCAATATCTTTCAGGATTTCTCACTGCGTTCCCCCTGCTGTCGTTACCTTTTTCTGGGGGGGGGGGCAACCTATTTCAAAAGCAGCAGCATCATGTCAAAATGGAAGGATGCCCACAAAGACACACCAGAGTCGCCTTGTTGTGAAAAGACAAACTGCGGGAAGGAAGGAAGGAAGGAAGGAAGGAAGGAAGGAAGGAAGGAAGGAAGGGAAAACATAGGAAAAACCAAGACGTCGGAGGATCATGGAGGAGGAGACGGGGAACGGCCCCGCCAGCGGCTGCTGGTCACACGGTGGCTGTCTGCTTTATGCTGTGGAAGCTGATCCTTGTCGGGGAAGTGGGGATCGACATCGCCCGGGCCACGCGCACGCGGAGGGAGTGGTGATCCTGCCAGCGGTGCCATCGCTTCCTGGCTGCAGAGCGAACCTGGTGGGAGGAAGAGAAGCCGCGTTCAGGGCAGGATGCCATCCGAGGGCCAAATGCTTTTTCGGGGGGCTGCAGTGGTGGGCGGAGTGGAGAGAAAAGAGGGTGGCCCCCCCAAAGACCAGCAGCTGTTGCCTTGAAGCGCTTACCACCAACTACACTACCCAAGAGGCACTGCGACCCCTTGGGATGGGTTACGCACCACAGAAAATCCTGGCAACCGCCAAACAGGCCGTGCCATACACCCCACCCTCCTCAACCGGGTGTACTTTAGTTGTTCTGGACTACATCATCCATCAGCCTCAACCAACATGAAGGGAAATGTAGTTCAGAACATCTGAAGGACATGAGGTTGGAGACAGCCAGTGAACACTAACAGTGGACCTCCAACTGCCCCGCCTTGCTCAGTGGGGCCGTGTATCCACCCCGGGTTTCAGTCTGAATTTTAAAGGCGCCATCCATGCTGGCAATCTTAGCTGGAGGCTCACTGACACTGGGGCCCCGGCTAGCGCTTCCTTCCAGGACCAGACAGCACCATCACTGCAACGGAGGGAGGTATCAGCAATCTTAGGAGAATCTGGGGGTTTACAAGAGTACACCAAAAGTTACGAGGAGGGGGCAGGGGTGTGTGTGTGTGCGCGTGGGGAATCCAGCGTGCTGAGGACTGCGCATGGCCAGAGGCACGGTCCTGAGGGCTTGTTGCAGGGAGAGGGAAGAACACGGAGGGAGGAATGGAGGATCCAGGAATGGGGCTGTTTGGCAGCAGCACTGTTGTTCGGAGGCCTGGGGTGTGTGACGTGCGTGTGTGTTCTACTCGCCACCTTTCTGCTACAAGGTTAGGTCTCTCCTAGCCAGCCCTCCCTCCCAGTTCTGCATCCTGCGAGGCTTGCATGTGGGCCCCGGCTTTCCGGACAACTCCATTATCTGCGTGATGCTCCACAGCTTCACATGCATGCAAGGGCGAGTTTTCCTCTGCCCAGGAACTGCCTTTCTTGGAAGCATTTGGCAAAGGTGAGTTGCTCCGGCATATTCGGCAATTTGCACAGAGTCGGCAAAAAGGAGGCTGGAGACTCCCTTGCCAGTGGGCCTCCTCTTCCGGTCCATCTTTCCTTTCCAGCTTTACAGGAGCTCTCCCTGCGTGCTCCACAGGGGCGAGCCTATTTGGGGGCTGCATTTCAGCACCACGGACACTTCCTTTCAAGCTCCAGAGAAGCCCTGAGATGGCTGAGGATGCCACGGACACGGACCGTGAACGGGTACCGGAAAGCCCATTTCAGCAGGTGGAGGGCGCCTCGTTTCTACACTGACTCAGAACAAGGTATGTGGCGAGCGAGAGCCCAGGCTGTTGAATCCTCCACAAAGCAGGACATGGTGCTCTTCCTAAGACAGTTGTGCTGTTGGACAGTGTTGTGTTCAGAGAGAGGGTTCTCTAGGCAGATCATGTGACACGGTTCTTACGGTTCTTCACACTGATCTGTCAGGCAAGTGTGTTGTGCAGTTCAGAAAACGGGTGGATTCGGAAATCCGTATTGCCATATTAATCTGAACCACACTCAACCGTGTAGTACACAACCCATCACACTATCCTTCAGTGCGAAACCCCATGAACAGAGACCCGTTCGGGCTCTGCAAAATTCGGCACGCTTCTTTGCACCGGTGTGGGCCAAGGAACACCATGCAACCTTTTGCTCCTCTGTGTGGGATGCCCATCAAAGTCAAGGTGTCACCCAAGATCACAATGGTGCACCTGGCTGGGGGAAGCCCCTCCTTCCACATCTGCTGCCGCAGCTTCCCACATCTGCAGAGGAGAGTTGGATGAAGAGGATTGTGCATGTCCTGAAACTGACTCAGAGCTTTCAAATATTCTACCAGAAAGCTGGCAAGCCCCTGCAGGGTTCCCTCTCATTTGAATTGGACACACAGCACACAGAATTCAGCTTGTCTCTTTATCCGTATCATCCTTGTTTTTATTTCTGGTCTGGAAGAGGTTTTGCATTCTCAAAAAACGCTTTCAGTAGAAAAGAAATGGACATCTTTATCTGCAAACGGACATAACTAAATAATTTCGGAATCGCAGTAGGAGCTGCTGCAAACCACTCCAGTTCAATCAGATATAGGACTTAAACCCTCTGTGACCCGAAAGCCAGGCTATATGTTATGTTTCACACTTGCTAAAAGCACACTAGAAATATCCTTCATTCTAGAAAGGCAACAGGTGTGAAGTCATGATAACAGGGAAACAGAAACCGCTGCTGTGGCCTTTTCCTGCTCTGGTTTAGTCCCATTTCCTCTTTTTTTTTTGTCCTGGCTAATATTTATTTCTAGTAGTAGGGAGGGAGAAATACAGGGAAGGTTATCTGTGAGGGGGAGAAAGATAACAGAAAACACAAAAACTCTTGCTCCTAACAGCCAGGAATGATTAGTGGGCAGAGAAAGATGGCCAGGGGAAAAGAGCTGGGAAAGAAAGAAGAGCTTTCCTTAGAGCTTTTGATAAGGACTCACGGTTGGGAATTATGGGATGCCAGGTATTTCCTAGCCCCTCTCCTTTGCAAAGCATAGAGAAACCCCTTTAGTTTTGGACACTCTCAAAACATCTGTCAATCAATACTGTTTTTACGAAGAAACAATCTGCTTGCTTCTAATAAGTCTGAGAAAAATAGCAGGTCCCCAATTTTTCTCCTCCTAGGAAAATAGCGCCTGTTCTTAATTCATGCCAGGGTGAGCAATTCAAACAGTCTGCAAAAGGTCAGAAATAATGGTCATTTGCAGGATAATTTTTCCAGTTGATTTCAAAGGATGCATTCACTGAGTGCGGAACGTGGCTGCCTCACCTTGAAAGGCCCAGGAAAAGAGAAATGTAGGAGGAAGCTGCCCATCTGAGCTTTTGCTCCCCTTTCAAAGGGGGCTGCCCTGGGTGGGACTCTCTGGGTGGAGCCCTCTTGTGTCTCATAATAAAATAGGAAGAACTATGGAAACCGCCTTGGGTTCCTCGCAGGAGGAGAAAAAGGTCAGAGACGCGTGCAGTAATAAAAATAAGCAAGAATACATTGCCTAGGTAAGTTTGCCATTGATTGGAGAATCAGTTTGCAGTCCAGGCAAACTGGGGGAAAGCAGCACCGTCAACTGTGGTGGAGTGACCTATGACTTTTCTCCCCACATTGTAGTAATTGCTAGTGCTGCTCGGGAAGGCGACGGCAAAGCACCTCCTGAAGGCTTCCACTTAACACGGACTGGCAGATGGAAAGCAGAAAAATGCACAAGCAAGAATAGGAAGCAAATGAATGCGGAAATTATTATAATCATGCTATTCCATTGGTGCTAATGGGACATTGTATCCAGTGCCGGTCAGGTCAGCTCACAAAAGCGGGCACGGAAATAGAAAACCATTTAGGATTGAATGGCGTGGTTATTAGCAGATCTGAAAGGGCACGGGGTGGATTGGGGTGGGGGGAGATTACAAGGGCTTGGTGAGTGGAGGAGAGGGAAACAGAAAGAATGGCTTGGAGCAGGGAGACAGGAATATTCCCCCAGGGTGCCAGGGTCTGAAAGGAGAGGCACTGAAAAATAAAACCGCGTATGATAGGAAAAGGGAGGAACAGAATCCAGATTGCAACCTTCTTAGAAGAAATGCTCTTTCCACCCACTGTTAAGGAAATGCAAGAAATAATATGCATTATTTTTCACTGGTAAAGGTGACTTGGGAGCGAGTGGGGTATTGTGAATGGAGATGTCAGGCCATACGCCCTGTGAAACTAAGAGCTATTTCAAATTATACAGTGCTTGCGTTGGAGGCTGCCTGCCCATGACAAGAAACCGAAGTTCTTGGTACCTTTGCCACGACGGATGCATTTCCATGGTGTGGGGGCTGAACCAGGCTTTGTCCTGTGCACAACAAAGCCTCCACTCCCTTAAGGACCACTGCCTGGTTTTTGGATATTCCTCCCCGACCCCCAGTTCTCCCCAGCAGCATCTTCTGTGCAGCATCTTCCACTTGTGGCCCTGCAGCTGACCCACTGCAAACCTGGACCCAACTCTCCGCATTTCCCAATTGCAGTTGTTACCTTAGGGGAGCCACACCAGGAAACACCTGGGTGAGTGGGCCTGCCTTTATGACCCTTTGCCAAACGATCTGCAGTGCCAGAAGCTGGCACGGTAAGCTTTAAAATGTAGCTTTTAGCAGTGCTAAAAGTCAGCGTGGCGCTGGGAAGGCACCTGGATATCCCCATCTGTCTTAAGCGCCACAGAGCAGATGCAGGATATGAGACAGACACTTCACAGGGACGGAAATCCACAACCCCTCTCTCTCCAGGGTGCACTAACATTCTTATCTTGCAGCTCAGTCCCTTTTTTCAATGGAAAATGTGGGGGAAGGTCCTTCCTCACGGGTGGGGGGGGCTGGGAGCAGAAAAGGGGGTGGCTTTGGGCCAGTCGCAGATTCTCAGCCTAGTCTCCCTCACAGGGTTGTTGTGGGAATAAAATGGAGAGGAAGAGGATTATTCAAGCTGCCTTGAGTTCCTTGGAAGGAAAAGGGGCAGGTCAGATAGATAGATAGATAGATAGATAGATAGATAGATAGATAGATAATCTAAGACTAAATTGGATTTCCATTTCGTTTTCACTGAACACCATCTGCGCTGAACAAACGAACTGAGAAGCGATGGATTGCACTTACCTCACCGTTTAAGAAGCAGTAAAACACGGACACAAAAAACCCCTGGAAAGAATCAAATACAAGCTGATTAATTCCCCTGCACGAGGGATGATGGAAAGAGGCGTGGGGGAGGACGGGAGCTTTGGAAGCGAGCACTGCCGTTCCTGCCAGAGCTGGTGCGGGACTTCAGCGGTCCCTCGGACCTGGCACTGCGAGGTGATGCCTCCATCCCATGCCAGCACCCATCGCTCCGAGCTCCTGCCTTGCACAGCCTGGGCAGTGAGCCACTCTGGCTAGGAACATGAGAGTCAGCCTTGGGTCCATCTCAGCCAGTTTTGCTGACACGGGCCGGCAGCCGCTCTCCAGGGTAGCTGGCAGGGACTTCAGCAGCCCCACTTAGAGATGCCGGGGGCTGAGCACAGCAGTCAGAGTCTTTTGCCAGCCACTGGGCTGCAGCCCTGAGCCACCAAGTCGCCCCCAAAGGCTGGCAGGTGATGGGGTGAGGGCACACAGGTTCACAACGACGAGCTAGGCCACTGGGGCCCACCTGAGCCAATGTGGATCTTTCTCTTCTTAATATATTTTTTTAAAATTACCCTCAGATGTGGCCCACTCAGCCCAGGGGAACCGATGCTAATATTGTCTTTTTCTTCCTGACATAATTTAAATTAGCTCGAATGCAAATCTGCACATGCGCAGAGTATTTTTTTAAAAGCAGGGTTGCTTTTTTGTTTTTGCGCAACCAAATCAGAAACACAGAAGTCGAAAGCATGCAATGGTGGTGGATTTACTGTGAGTTTCACAACAAAACTCACATGGCCATTGAAAAAAGGGGGTGTTACGAAGGCATTAAAAGTCACATTATCTAACTGTCTCACTGGGCTTTTCTGGCCAAGCGACAGAGATGCTTTGCAGCGCATCTTGGAGGTGCCACTATTGAGCATAGGTGGGAATCTTCTTTCTTCTCACAAACATCTGGACCTGGAGCAAGAACGTGTTGGTGGAAAATGTTCTCACATTCCTGAACATGCACGCATGTTCAGCTTGTGCAGATTTCCCCACTGGATTTCGGTGGATTTTCACATTTCCACAAATGTCTAAACCAGCCCTGCTTTAGGCACTGGGAAATTGGTGAAAAGTTGGGGGATTTTGCCTTCAGTCCTGTTCCTTTTGCACGGTTTTCTGCTTGTTTGAAACAAGCAGCAAGCGCAAACTGGGTTGAAAATTGGGTGTGAAACTTGTACTGAGCTGATTTTCAGAGAATCTTGTTCAACCCATCTCTAGTAATCAGCCACCAGGAAAATATTTCAGGAGGGAGCTGGCTGGGGATGATGGGAGTCTAGATTAGGGATGTGTCGAAGCTGCAAGCTCCTTTTAACATTTGCAGACTACCTTGTCTTAGAAAGTGAGCGGAGCTAAGAGAAAGTCTTTGAATGTTGCTGCAGATGGAAAACGGACACAAGTTCTGGGGAATGCTGCCAAAATTCTGGGTTTGCTCAGCAAGAACTCAGGCTTATGGATTCAGAAATTCAAAGTGCTAACAGTAGTATTTAAAACCCTGAACAGCTTGGGGCCAGGGTATCTAAAGGAGCACCCCTTCCCATATAGAAACATAGAAGCAGAGTGAGTCAGAAGGGGTCTCCCAGGCCATCTAGTCTGACCCCCTGGCTCCAGCCGGCTCCGCTCACAACATGCCCACCATGTGCATGTCCAGCCTATCCTTGAACACCCGCACCGATGGGGCCTCAACCACCTCCCGGGGAAGCCCATTCCACACCCTCGGGGTCCTGACAGTCAGGAAGTGCTTCCTGGCATCCGAACTGAACCTTGGCTCCCTGAGCTTTGCTCCGTTGGAGCACTTCCTGCCTTCCTCTGCAGGGGAGAACAGGTCTCTACCCACCTCCGTGTGACATCCCCTCACATACCTGTATGTCGCCAACGGATCCCCTCTGAGTCGCCTCTTCTCCAGGCTGAAGAGACCCAGTTCCCTCAGTCTCGCCTCATACGGCTTCCCCTGCAAACCGGCCACCAACCTTGTGGCCCTACGCTGCACTGACTCTAACCTGGCTATATCCTTTCTGTAATGAGGGGCCCAAAACTGAGCATAATACTTCAGTTGCGGGTGCACCAGAGTCGTGTAGAGTGGTAGTAATAACTCTCTCGATCTAGAAGCCACACTTCTGGCTATGCAACCACGGGTGGTGTTTGCCCTCTTGGCCGCTGCGTCACCTGTGCCTAGCCAGCCCCTTAGATCATTGTTGGAGGTCCTTCTCAAGGAACCCTTTCCCCGCCGAGGAAATAAGGAGCGTGGCCACAAGGAGAAGGGCCTGCGCAGTAGTGGCCCCCCAACTCTGGAATCAGCTCCCCAGAGAGGCTCACTTGGCACCTTCTCTTTACTCCTTCAGGCACCAAGCGAATACCCTTATATTCATTGGATATTCTAATTATATAGATAATGGTTTTAACATTTTGCATCATGTTTTATAACATGTTGTTATGCTTTTTAGTATGCTTCACTGGAGACAATCTTAAGGTTTTGTGAATTAATATTGATGCTTTTTAAAACTGTATCAATTGTGAATTTTAAATTGCTTTTTATTGTATACTTTTAATTATGTAACCTGTTCAGGGAACTCTGGCTAATGATGAAAGATAAAAATCCAATAAAACGAACCAGCAAAGTGGACTGGAGTCCTGGGAGCTGAGCCCAGGGAATCCGATGGATTACCACTCCCAAAATGGATCCCTCACACAGCTCTGGCCCACAATGCACTCTGGCTGAGGCCGAACAAGTCCGAAGTCCCACCAGTGTCCCGGGGAACAGCTTCCCTTTCCAAGCATTCCTTAAACACCTCTTACCTGAAAGGACTGCAAGAAGGAATTGAAGTAGATGAAAAATATCTGAGAAATGTCATCTTCTCCAGGGTTGACAAAGAAGAGCATGTAAGTAATGCCCAGGAGAGGAAGAAGAACCAGGGTTGCTTTAACGGCCTTCCTGTTTGGAAGAGATCAAAGGGAAAAGTTGAGCTGAAGGGAGGAGAGGGACCCGCAGTGCCGGGAAGACTTGTCCAAGGACCCAGAGAGTCCCTCCAATTTTGAACATGTCCTTATTGAAGTGTCCTTATACATGTCATGCTAAGAAAAGAAGAAGAAAAAAGCATAAGGACAAAACCTGAAAGGAGCTGGATACATTTTAAACTAGAAACAGATAAAAGAAAAGCCCGTGTCTTCTGCTGGAAGAGGAAAGACTTGGTTCCAGGCATGACTCCTTAAAGATGGTGTTTTGAGGGCTGGAGGCACCACTGAAAAGTTATCTCTGCGATTATCACCCGCCCCACATGTGATGGAAACTGATGAGCAGGGAAATCCCCGCTCCCACCTCCAGTCTTGGATCGAACATCAAGCATTTCTGGTTGCTGAGATGCTCCTCACGATTCCTCATGGATCTGTGGCCAGGCGGGCGTCCACCAGGAGAGGAGCCCTCAGCATAGCCAACTAACCCTAACCCTGACCCTATTTAGCCACTCTCGTGTTCACGGCCTATCTCTATTTCAGGAAGGCTTCCTTAACTGCCCAGCCATAGTTTTACTGATACTCTGCTCTTCATACACTGTCTTACTCTTTTATCTGCCGTATCTTCTTTTTGTTCACTGCTCCAGAATCTGTTTAGATGCTGAGAATAAATGAAATTAATTTTGTTCATGGTGAATTCTCCATGGTAGATTATTTCTCCCTTCTCCACCCACTGGAGAAACCCACGGAGCTGGTCTGGATGCAGGAGGGAACAGGCCTTTGGCCCAAAAGTTCTGCATCTCTACCTGAGAGTGCGTATATGCATATTTAATTCTTCATAAATGTTCTTAAACTGTGACAGTGCAGCAGGCAAACCATCACCAATGCTATAATTAAAAGGCAGGTAATGATATGGAGAGAGAGAACACCAGGCACGGCAGCTTGCGGCAGGATTCCAATCATGACAACTCTGCTTTAATTTTCTGCATAATAATAGGTGCCTATTTCAGTCTGTGGGTGACATCAGATCGTGACATTCCACCGACTCCGTGGCTGAAGGTACGCCGAAAGGATCAATTGAGCAAGCGAAGGCGGGCCTTGGTGACTTGCAGAGCCACACACGGGCCGATACGGAGGCTCGAGTATTTCCAATTGCTCCTTGAAAGTGTGGGCTCAGTTGATGCGCAAGGATGCAGTTCTGTGGCCTCCTGGTGTTTTGGGTGCTGGAGGAGGGAATAGATTATTTGGGATCCCAGCTTCGAGATCCTCCAACCCTCCTTTCCACCAGTGCAATACTGGCTATCCAGGGTTAGCCTGAGCTGGACTGGGGCTTAGGGTGTCCTTTCCCTTCTAAGTTACATGCACTGAGGGTATTGGGGGGCGATAGAATTGCACCCCAAGTAGTCCTAGTCCCTTCCTTCTATGAAGCAGCTTCTGCACTAGAAAATCATTAATTTGAGGCCAATGACAAGACACAAGCAGAATCTTTATGCCCAGTCAGCAAACCTGGGCTAGGGAACAAGCAAAAGAGCTTGTTTGGGCAGTTCTGCAGGTTTCATGGGAGTCAAACCAAGAAATGAAATGTATTGCAAGCACTACAGAGAGAATTTGAAAAGCCTTTCAGCAGCAAGGAAACCCCTGTGAGTTGAGCCCTGAAGCGCTGGAGAAGACCAAACATTGTGCTTCGTCTGCGAAGCACTCCCCTTCCTGCTTTAGGCAAGTTCCTGTCAGTGGTGGAATTTAAAGTTGGCTTAGGACACAATTCTGTCTTGTCTTTCAACCTGTGTTTTCTCCAGCTGGCTGTTTTTGGCTGTCCAGAATGAGCATGACATGGGTGGACCCCATCGAGGAAGGCACAGCCTTGAGTGGACAAGAGCTGAGCAGGGCTGTCAAGGGGAGGGCCTCTGGGAGAGCTTTCATTCATGGGGTCACCGTGAGTTGGAGAAGGCTTGATGACACACAACAATGACAACTGCCAACATGGGGAAGGAGGTTGGGGTACTGCTTGGAACTGGAATAACTCCATGACCTTGGTCTCCTCCTCTTCCTGCCTTCCCACAAACATTGCCCCCACTCTGAGGTCCATTTGCGACCTCGGAGACTGAGAGTAGCTGATGAGGTTCTTCTGAGCTGCCTATGAGGGGCCAGGGCACAGGATCGGCCTTTGGCCTCCCATCTCCACCATCCCAGACTTCTGAAGAACCCCATGGCCTTCCAGATGATGTGGGAGCCGCAGGGTTTCACCGTTAACATTCAAGACCTTTCAACCTGCCTGTGGATTGTTTTCAAGGGTTTGATCCCTCACACCTTGTTCGGCTGTTAAACACCCCACTTACCTGTACTGTATTGTTTCTGAAGTGGTCGATGCTCTCAGTTTTGTCATTAAAATCCTAACTATGTTAAACAGAAATACAAAATTGATCTGCAAGAGAAGAAGGGGGAGAGAGAACACAATCACGGACCATAAACATGAGGAAGAGTCCACCTAATAATCAAAATGTGGGCACTCCAACAGGAATGCCTCCCCTGCAAGTCACAATTATTATATTGCATGAAATTCAACTGATCGCCGTGCTTGGAATCAGTTCCCTTTTTCTGTTCTTATGGGATGATGACTTAAGAGCAAGATGCTCAGACAAAATTAAGGCGCACTCATTCCATTCTTCAGCCAAGGACGTGGCAGTGGGCAAAACAAATCTGAGTCAACCTCTGGCAGCATCCTGACTCCAATGGATCCCAGCAGGAGGGGCTAGGGCAGTGATGGCGAACCGTTTAGAGACCCAGTGCCCAAACTGCAAACCCACTTATTTATTGCAAAGTGCCAACATGGCAATAAAACCTGAGAACTGAGGTTTAGGAAAAACACCTCCCAGCCAGTCCAAGATAATATCTCTCTCTCTCTCTCTCTCTCTCTCTCTCTCTCCCTCTCAGCGCACTGAGCGGCCACGCGAAAGCTCGGACAAGTCGCGGCTTGTGACGTCATCACCTGACACCGCTACTCCTTTCTGAGCATGCGCATGGCCCCTGTGTGCGCCATTATCCGATGCTCGGCCGCTGGGGCGATGCTGGGGCGACTTCACTCACATGCCAACAGAGAGGGCTCCCCGTGCTTGCTGTGGCACGCGTGCCGTAGGTTTGCCACCACCCGTCTAGACATTTGGATGATGCCATGCTAATGCGGCATCAGCTGCCCTGGATCTCTTTTTGCAGATGAACTAGGGGAGGGTCAGAGCTCCTTGAGACCCGTCCCTCTCACGTTCATGGACTTCTCCTCCTACTCAGCCCTGCCTTGGAAAGTGAGCTGAGCCGAGACCAAGCCAGCGAGCACTTCCTTATCAAATTTGGCTGCCTGAATCCCAGGAGCTGTTGGCAGGAGACTGGACTCATGGCTGCATCGAAGCAGGCCGGCATTTAGGGGAATCTGATGGACTCTCGTCCCCAAAATAGATTCAGCACACATTCCCAAGCTGAGCGCCATCCAGGTGCTGGCATTTGCCTTTAGAACGCTGAACTGGGTGTGCTGCACCTCTCAGTTAGCCCAGAGAAGCCGAGAGGGACGTTTAATTGGGAGCCCTGCAGTGAGGGGGGCGGTACCTGGTGCTCCCCTGGCCCCTTCCAACTCCACCCTTCTATGATTCCATGAATAGCCTCAGGCAGGGCCCAGGCTTCAGGTCTGCCTGCTCCGGAGGCAAGCTCGCCTCACCTCAAAGACACGCCAGGTACTGTGCTACGTGGGCCAGCCCTGACTGGACTTCAGTTGGATCCAAGGCACACCTCGTCTGTGCACACCCCCTTGTGCAAACGGGGTGCAAGACAAAGGACGCGAACCCAAAGGCTGTTTCATTCTGCACCAGCCTCCCTAGGAAGGCGGCATTCTGCAGGGAAGGGTTGCTTTTCCCCATGCTAAGCAGTGGGGTTCAGATGCCAGCACATTCCCAGAATCAGCCTGTGTCCGAGCTATTAGACACTTCTCCCCTGCTCTGCGATATATGCAGCACTGGAAGCCCTCCAAGTCTTATCACAGACAGACGCACGCTGATTTCGGGAGGGGGAGGAGGAACAATTGACATCAAATAACTGATCAGACAAAAGCGGCACAAGCTGGACCAGACGAGGGACTTCCGACCTCCGTGCAGGACCGGGGGGGGGGGGGGCAGAAGGCACCGCGGGCAACACCGAAACCGCTTCTGCCCTTGGAGGGGAATGCAATCCCGAGTTTTCCTTGTCGCTGCAGCATCTCTTGGCTGATTTGCTGTCACGGAGAGCACAGGACCGTTCCTGCACACACAGCGAAGGAAGAGGCGGGAGGCGTCTTCACCGCTTCTGTTCTCTGCATTTTTAGAGGAGTCTGGCCAGTTCCCAGGTTGTGGCTCCCCGCCACTCGCCACATCCATTGCCCTTCCCCGCGGCACTGGCAGATCCGTCATGCAGGAGAAGCACTGCTAGACCAGACCACGGGGTGTGCATCATTGCAACATCCCTTTCCCACAGTGGAAAACCAGATGCCTTGCAGGGCGAGGGCAATGGACTTATTCCTGGCCTGGGCCAAATTCCATGTTGACGAGCGCTTGGGGACAGCATGCCGGGGCGGGGGTGGGGGCGTGGATGCTTTTGACTCCACTTTTCTTGCGGGGTGTATCTACTCCAGGTTTTAGTTGGAGCATGAAAGACACGAGAGACCTTGCCCCCGAAATGTGCTCGGCGGCACGGACAGCTCATGAAATGTGCAGACCACAACTGTGAGTAAACGCACTGCCCACTGACATTCGTGTCATCAGCCTCTGCAGAAGCGGAAGGACCAGCATAGGACCAAAATCCCCAAAGCTCTTCCTACCAGCAATTAGGGAAAATATTTCAAGCGTTAGAAGCTAGAGAAGCACACAAGAAGCACACAAAAGCCAAGGAGCTACCGGACATGTAGCGCTGGACCCCAGAAGGGATAAGGTTTGGCCTCTGGGTGGGAGCTTATGTATCCCTTAACAGGGCACAGAGCCTTCCTGCTTGAGGCCCCCAGCAGCAGGTACTTCATTTAATTAATTAATTTTATTTATTTACATTTTTTAATATGCCGCCCCAATACTAAAACTCTCTGGACAGCTTACAAAAAACAGAAAACCAAAAACCAATCTATCATATCAACAACACACTGCACACTGCATCCAATAGGATAAAAACAAGGATAAAACCAATTGACTGTTAAAATATTGGGGGAATAGAGAGGTCTTCGCCTGACATGGAAAAGAATAAAGGGATGGAGCCTAACGAACCTCCCTGGGGAACATTTTTCACAATTTGGGTGCCACCACTGAAAAGGCCCTTCTCTGAGTGGCTACCCTCCTGATTTCCTTCAAAGAGGGCTCCCGGAGAAGGCCCTCTGCCTCCAATCTCAAGGGATGGGCCAGCACATAGAGAAGAAGGCTCTCCTTCAGGTACCCAGAACCCAAGCCGTTTAGGGCCTTATAGGTCATTACCAGAACCTTAAACTGGGCCTGGACTTCAATGAGCAGCCATGTAGACGGTAGAGGACTGGTGTGATACGAGGGTATCTGCCGGTCCCCATTAGTCACCTGGCAGCTCTATTCTGGACCAATTGAAGTATGTGGACCATCTTCAAGGGCAGCCCCACGTAGAGCGCCTTGCGGTAGTCCAAAAACCAGTCAGACACTTCCTCCTCTGCATGGATTGATTCCACAAAGGAAGCTGCAGCCCCAAACTTAGAAGAGCTGAGCAGCGCTGCCCTGGACAGCACCTTCGGGAGGCTTTCATCATAGGGTCGGCACATGTGGGGACAGCTTGACAGCCCTTGATGACAGCAGCCACAACAGGAGGAGGGGCCCATTCATCACAATAGCGAAATCACGCCCTTCTGCTCTTTGGCTGCCAGGTCCAGAAGCCCTCCATTCCAGGTTTTGGAGTGTGCCGGAGACAATGATGCAGAGTCAGCAGCCGGTGTTTTTCCTTGGTTAAAATAAATTTTATGTCCCCCTCTATTCCCTAAGCCTTCTCTGAGCTGGTGATGCTTTATTCACAAAGCTATTATCCCAATGAATCATTCTTTCTCCAAATATGAAGTGCAATACGAACGCCAGCAATTTCAAAACTCAGGAAAGACGCCGAGCAATCTGCTCTTCGAAGAAGCACATACTGTCGCTTTGACCTTGTTTCTGCAGCCTCCGGATTTCCTTTTTAATTGCCCTTTTAAATTGCCTTGCTCTTCCACATAAGACTTTCTCTCCTGCCTCTTTGCTGCACTGGAGGGGGTTCCATGCATCACAAACCCGATCCTTTCAGAATCACACAGAGCTGCTTGGGATATCGGGTCATCTCTAGGGATTAATGATCATTAAGTCAGGGCTGGGCAACTTTTGGGGGTCAGGCGGTTTCCAGCTCTGCTGAAATTGCTGCCACATCTTCATCATCATCATCATCATCATCATCATCATCATCATCATCATCATCCAGGAAGAGTAAACCTTCCCCTGCAGCCGCTTGCTTCCCAATGGGGACTTCTTTCTTCAAACCCCTTTGAACTTCTAACTCTTGTCAAAGGGGAGAGACACGTCTACAGATCAGAAAAGATCGTGGGAAAGTCCAGAGCAAGGAAACCACGATGCTCCACATTAACAGGGCAAATGCTCCTTCTTCTTCAAAACAGTCTAGAGAAAAATTTAGAAAATGTGACCTCTCCAGCCCCATTTCACATCTGTTATTCAAGCAGAAAGTTGCTGCATGTTTTGCATCGTTATTTTAGCAAGAGAGTCTTTTCCCCCAAAGATGGCACAAAGGACTTCACTGCAAAGGAACGTCTTGCCCGGTATGTGCAAATCAGAGAAGAGCTTGGGAGGGGAGATTCAAGGGTGTGCAGATGAAATGGGGTCATTCTATGCTTACGAGTCAATTAGGCCAGGTCATCTGGGGGATGGAACATCTGGAACGCCGAATGGCTAGCAAGTTCTCCCCATCGCCTGCAAGTATCATGAGGTGATTAACTCTTGAGGCTAGAAGTGGAGGTACACGATATTAGAATATTAGATGGGCTCAGCCACCCATTCCAAGGCAGGCTGGAAATTTGAAGATGAACAAGTCTTGGAACAGCAGCCAAGAAGGAGCTAGTAAAGATCTCCATGTGTGAGGGTATTTCAATGGGGACCAAGGCCAGCTGTGTTTGGACAACATGACAAGCCATGATGGTTCTAACCCTAACCCAGTCATGGTATTTCACCATGGTATGTTTGGACTTCAGAAATCAACAACAGTTTGTTCCATGGTTTTTCTGTACCATCATGGCTTGTCATACTGTCTGAACCCAGGATCGTGGTTTCCATGATCTTGGTATGCAGCTACCACTGAGTCCCCTGGAAAGAGTGTCAACTGTGATAAATGTACTCAGAGAGCCAGTCTGGTGTAATGGTTAAGAGCGTGGGACTGGGACTCAGAGGATCTGGGTTCTAGTCCCCGCTCAGCCATGGAGCCAACTGGATGTCTTTGGGCGTCACAGACTCTCAGCCCAACCTACCTCACAGGGTGGTTGTTGCAGGGATGAGACTGAGAGAAGCAGGAGGAGAATGATGTAAGCTGTTCTGCATTCTTGAACCAAGAAGAAAGTGGGATATAAATCTAATAAAACAAACTCCAGCCAGCTGTCCTCTGTGTGTGGACCAATGAGGAAGAGGCAGGCAACACAAGCAGGGAGTGATGCACCCTGGGATGGGCTTCAGGTGCAGTGGCTGATGGGATACATGCCAGTGGTGGGAGGACTGAGCAGGGAGCATGGAAACCAAGATGAGGCAGAGACAACTCGACTGTCTGCCAGGGAGATCATGGTACAAAACTGGCCATGGTTGCCACGCAGGGTTGTTTGTCATATTGTGTGAATGCAGCTGCAGAAGCAGCAGGTGAGCACACAGTGAGGAGGTGGACTCCCTGACGGAGGGGGCCCAGTGAGAGACCCCCGGAACTGGAGCCAGGACTGCCCCGAGCATCTGATCTGGCACCTGGCAATTCATGCACTGCGCTTCCTTCTCTCTTCCCCCCTCCCAACTTTTCTGCGTTTCTTCGGCAACTGACACATCCTGTGATTCCTGGAAACGCCACTGAGCGAGTGCAACTCCGTGGCTTCCCGTGACAGACGAGAGAAGCACGTCGAGCTGCAAATTCTTCTGTTTCGAGGGCTTCTGGGTGCCCCAGTTCACCTCCCCGTTACTATGGAGATGGCGCTTCCTCGAGAAGAATCGACTCTCAAACCCGGATCCTTTCTCTGCCCACGGGGAGGACGTGGCACATCAAGTGCTTGTGAGCACATGTGCGCATGCACGTCTTTGTATTTTTAACGTTTCGGGGTTCTCTTTTACCACTGAAGAGCAGAATTATGCTTCATTAGCAAAAAACATGGAGTCTTCCGCCACTATGAGGCTCAGAAGCTTACAGCCTTCAAGAAGTTGATCACCATTCCCTTTATACCACTGACCATTGGCTCTTGCTGGCTGCCACGGATGGGTGTTGTAGTCCATCAACAACTGGAGGATCGCAACTCCCATAACCATGTATCCTGACTAAATATAGGACACACACCTTGTGGCTGATACTGAATGACAGGGAGCAACTGAGTATTGAGATGTTTTGAAATTTTATGTGAAACAAGACTGCTATTTTGGTATTTTTGTTATGGCATTTGTAATTGCATTTCTATATTAAGACCATTGTAAATCTGTTCTGGGGACTGCAGGTGGCGCAGTGGTTTAAACCGCTGTGCTGCTGGGCTGGTTGATCGAAAGGTCGCCGGTTCGAATCTGCACAACGGGGCGAGTTCCCGTTGCTCCGTCCCAGCTCCTGCCCACCTTGCAGCTCGAAAGCATGCAAATGCAAGTAGGTAAAAAGGTACCACTTCGGTGGGCAGGTAACAGCGTCCCGTGCACTTCGGTGTTTAGTCATGCCGGCCACATGACCACGGAGACCGTCTGCGGACAAACGCTGGCTCCCTCGGCTGGGAAACGGAGATGAGCACCGCCCCCTAGAGTCAGGCATGACTGGACTTAACGTCAAGGGGAAACCTTGACCTTTACCTTGAAATCTGTTCTATTGATGGATAATAAATGTGCTTATCTAAGTACTTCAAAATCTGCTCCCATACGAGCTGTAAAAACATAAGAACCATTGTGTTAAATCATGCCAGGATTCTCTTATTTTAAATTCTGCATAAACAATTGTAGCTTTTTCACCAGTTTCTAAAAATATGGCTTTTAGATGTTGTATGGTGATTTTTACGAAGGTTTTACGGTTGCCTGTATTTTACACTGCATATTATGTGCTGGTGTAAACCACCCAGAGAACTTTGACTATGGGATGGTATAGAAATAACATGAATGATAAATCTAATAATAAATCTAATGATGATGTATGTGGCGGGAGGCAACTAACATGAAAGCTATCTCAGAACATCTGGTAGGCCAGTATGGAGAACCAGATGTTGGACGTGATGGACCCAATCCAACTGGGCTTTTTATATTCTCATCTGAGCAGTACAATCTGATTTGCAACTTTGTCAGAGACGGGAGTGTGAGAATATTGGGCAAATATATACCGCCCCCCCCCCCCCCCCCCCCCCCGAACAGAGCAGATGGAGTTTCTTCGGAAATGCTGAAACACCAGAATGTTTCTCTTGTGCCTGGCACAGGGCAGCCAGGCATAATTTCCAAGACAATCGTACCCGCTTGTTTTCCCCGTCGTGGGTCAGAGGAGCTGCGGCACTCGGCACGGGGTGCTGCCCCAAACAGCAGCTCTGTGCGTTGTTCTCCCCTGACTCCCAGCGCCTCTTGCAATATTTATCTTATTTCTTAAAATGTGCATCCTACACCTCCATCAAAGACTCTTGAAGGTGAGGCCTGGCAAATTACTTCGCGACAATGGCGTCTAATGAAACCCATGGATCTTAAAGCAAAGCTGAGCAGAGACAACAGCTCATCAGCTGAGTCTGGCCCCAGAGCTGAGTGGGCCCTTTGCAACCCCTCCCCAACTTTAGAGGGGGGTGATCTACTTCCCAGTTGGGTGATCTACCTCGTCACTGGGGGATGTGGTGTCTACTTTGAAATTTCCCACATTGTTCCCAAATGCCTAACTTGGCACCATTGTTGTTGAGTTGCAAGGTCGTGCTCAACTCTTCGCGACCCCATGGACAACATTCCTCCAGGCCCTCCTGTCCTCCACCATCCCCTGGAGTCCACCCAAGCCCACACCCACTGCCCCAGTGACTCCATCCAGCCACCTCATCCTCTGCCGTCCCCTTCTCCTTTTGCCATCAATCATTCCCAGCATCAGGGTCTTCTCTGGTGAGTCCTCCCTTCTCATTAGGTGGCCAAAGTATTTGAGCTTCACCTTCAGGATCTGGCCTTCTAAAGAGCAGTCAGGGTTGATCTCCTCTAGGACTGACCGGTTTGATCGCCTTGCGGTCCAAGGGACTCGCAGAGTCTCCTCCAACACCACAATTCAAGGGCCTCAATCCTTCGGCGCTCAGCCTTCCTTATGGTCCAACTCTCACAGCCATTCTTTACAGCTGGGAAACCCATAGCCTTGACCATACGCACTTTTGTCGGCAGGGTGATGCCTCTGCTTTTAAATACGGCATCACTGGCATCATTACAGGTGTTCAAAGGCTGGCCTGCTGAACACCTGTCACTAAACAGCCGTCAGTGAGAACCTGTGGGAAATGCGTGGGGTGGGCACAGGAGTTCTCGAAATGAGGCGCCACAACCAAGAAGGCCCTGCTGCACTGCCTCCCATCATGCCCCAGAAAGTCCAGGAACTCTAAGGATGGCTTTCACAGATCTCCCAGTGCAGCAAATTCATGAGCCGATGAGTAGGAAGTCCTTTGCATACCGTAGGCCCAGCTTGTTTTGGCCTGGCATTTGAGCAGACCTCTCTGTATTATTTTCCTGAGTGCTGCTAATGAAGCGGAGTGTGCCAGGGATATTAGAAAGTCTGATGAAACGTTACTGTGGGAGGTGGGGGAGGGGGCAGGGAAGACAGCCGACCCGGGGTTAACATTTGGAGAAAACACACCTCGTCCCATGTCATGTCTGGTGTCAGTGCTTATCTATTACTGGTGGTCTGCGTATCAGTGCTCAGTCTCGTCACATCATTCCTGTGCAGAATGCCACCGCTGTACCCATTTTACAGATGGGGAATGAAGAGTAAACCTCCAATGGACTAAAACTGAGATCACAGTCTCATTTCTTCTGCCCATTCATGGAGGATTGTACATATCAAAACCACACAAGCCAACCCCTGCAAGTTCTCGTGAGACGTGTCAAAGAAATAAATGCAGGGAAGGAGGGGTGAAAAATTGCCCAGGACGGTGGTGTGCAGTGCAGGTCAAGGTCAGTCCTGTCATGAAGGAGAGGGATACAGCCTCTCCAGGCTGCAGCTGGGACAAGCCCTGCCAGGATCCGTCCCTCCAAGCCTTCTCCGGATTCCTCCAGAGCTTGGCTGGGCCTCCAAAGCGAGCGGAGCCGAAAGGAAGCCCGCAAATGGTCCTGGAGACCCAGTTCCACATGCAACGACCGTCTTCCAGGCCAGCAGCCGCTGCCTCCGCCAAAAGGTGGCTGCAGCGGCACGCCAGAGGGGCGCTGCTTGTGCAGGGTTGGGGGTGCTTTCCTGGCGGACTGAGTGCCCCACGGCCAGCCTTCGTCAGCTCAAGGAGCAGCTGCTGTGTGAGTTCCTGGGATCCAAACAGGGCCGGGGGGCAGTCCCTGCAAGCGCCCCGTGAGCACTGCACGTGCTTGCCAGGAAGCTCAGGGCTCAGGGCTGCTCCACCACGGAGGGGCGCCCAGGAGCCGAGCCGGGGGATCCAGCGGATTCCCACCCCAACGCCTTCCTCACGCATCTCCAGTGCCCATCGGGCTCCCCGACGAGCCGACCAGCCTTCCGCTGCTTTCCTGAGCCCTCTCCTCTGCCCCCTCTCTGTCTTGCCCCATGAACTGGGAGCCAGTGGATGCCCCTCCTGCCCCCTGCCCTCGTCCTTGAAAGAAGAAAGCTTGGAAGGTCTTCCCAAGCCTCCAGGCTGTCTCCCCCATCCTCCTGCTGCAAGGAACAGTGCGTGGAAACGCAAGACCTGCCTGCACCACTCACCCTCCTCGATGGCTTTATGCACAAGCGATTCACATGAACATAAGTGGAACTTATGTTCCACTTCTTCACATGAACGTAAGTGGAAGTCCGCATGGAGCGGCTCCACTGCCTCCACCGCGCCCCTTCCCTTCTATCATCACCATCGGTTATGGGCAGAAGGAACCGCCAGTCCTGCACTTTCCATTAAATCGCCGCTCCTGCACTCACTCGCACTTACACCAAGCTAATGGATTTCTTAACAGAAGCTTTACTTTCAAAGGGCCACTCCCCCGTTTCTGCCATCTTGCCAGCTCCTCCCGGACACCAGGTCAAGTTTTTTTAGCACAGCAGAACCGAACCGGCGCTGCGCTCCTTTGCATGTGACCCCAGGGGGATGCAGGATGGCGTTCCCTCGAGCAGAAGGTGCTCTGGGGCAGATCTCCCCTGGATCTTGTCCTGGGGCTCGGTTTTCGGCTTCTGGAGAGCTGGCCTCCTGCTGTTCAGGGTGGTCAAAGTTGGAAGGGAAAAATCAACCCAAAGCTGCAGGCCACCTCCCCATCTGACTTGAATATTCATCTTCCAACAGGAACTTCCAATTTCCTTCAGAAAGAGACCTCTCCAGAAGGACAAGAGCCACTTATGAATAGAGATGCAACAGGATAGGAGTTTTGCTTCCTGCTCTCTGCAATCAGAGATTGTTTTGTGAAGCTTTTTGGAGATGGAGCCTTGAGGGCCGGAGACAAGCACCCTCTCCCCGGCAGACGCCACCTGGCACACGCACCTCTGAGCTGGCGTTAGATTCGTGCTGTACATGCCTCAGGAGACGTTGGTTCAAATCCCCACTCAGCCACAAAACCCAGTGGGCGATCTGGGGCCAATCACTCTCTATCTCTCAGCCTAACCTTCCTCACACGGTCATTGCACAGATTGTACAGATAAAATACGTGAAAATGAACATGTATGGTAACAGAGGTCCTGGAAGGAAGGAAGGAAGGACAGAAGGACGGAAGAAGGAAGGGCTAAACCTAAAAGCAATAAACCATCTCCAAACTCTTGCCTCATTCTCATCAATATTTCACTTCTTATTTCTTATTCACAGAACAGTAAATAGCATAGACAACACACAACATGAGGATGAATGAACCATCTACAAAAGATAGATATTAGAAGCAAGGTGGCACAGAAATGATTGATTGCCTCCAGAGAGGGACAGCCCACAACCTCCCCAAGAAACAGGTTTCACTGCTGTACTGCTCTGAGAGTGAAAGCATTCTGCCCGATGTCTCGTCTAAATCTGGTTTCTTTTAACTTACATCCCATGTCCTGCAATCTTGTCCTTCCTGTTCATGACAACCTTTCAGGTACTTTTAGAGTGCTATCATATCCCCCCTCAGTCTTCTCTTCCTGAGGGTGCGCAAGCCGAGTTCTCTCCACCTTCCTCACAGGGCTTTGCCTCCAGTCCCTGCATCATCCTTGTTGGTCCCCTCTGTACCCTTTCCAGCTTGCCTCTGTACCCCCTCTGTACCCTTCCCAGCTTGCCTGGGTCGTTTTTAAATGCAGGTGTCCAGAACTGGGCACAGGACTCCAGGTGAGCTCTGACTAGTGAGGTGTATGTTCTGGAGGTGATGCTTCTCTTATTGCAGCCCCAAAACAGCATTTGCTCTTTTTTCCAGCTGCATCACATTGTTGGCTCATATTTAGCCTGTGATCTACCCCAAGATCCTTCTCATTCGCAGTATTGTTGAGCCACATGTTCCCCATCTCGCCTCAATGCATCTGGTTTCTTGTTCCTAAATGAAGGACTTGGCATTTGGCCCTATTGAATTGCATTCTGTTGTTCTCTGCCCAGAATTCTAATCCATTGAGATCACCCTATATCTTCTCTCTGTCTTCCAGGGTATTTGCTATTCTACCCACCTTCGTGTCATTTGGAAATTTAATCATCTTTTTTTGAACGTCTTTATCTAAATCATCAATAAAGATGTTGAAGAGAACTGGGCCCAGGACAGAACCCTGTGGAATCCCATTAGTTACCTCTCCCCAGCTTCAGAAGGTCATGTTGATCACTCTTTCAATCCAATTTTGCAGTCAGTTGTGGACGCACCTAATGGTTGCATTATCTAGCTCACTTTTTGCCAGGTTGATAATCAATTCTGCATGGCATGCACTCTCCGATCAGGACTGTGAGTCAGAGAAAGAGCAGGAGGAGGCGGAGGGAGCTTGGGAACGAGGGCTCCAGACTGAGATGAAAGAAATGCAGCTCTTCTCAAGGCCACCCTCCCCACGCGCTCAGGTGGGCTCTGAGAAGAGCCAAGGGGCACAGGTGCTGAGTGGGGGCAAGAGCCCTCAGAGTCAGATGTACCAGCTATGACTCTTGACTCCAAGGCACAGCACTGGGAACGGAGGAAGTGCCAGCTGCTCTGCTGCCTCGAATGTGTGAAGGGAGGAAGGTTTGACGCACTACAATGCTCCCCAGAAACTGGAAACTGGATTTACTGACTCTGGAACATGGGCCCCAGTTGGCTATCCTGCATACCAGCCACCAGAAGCTACTTCCGCAGTTGTTTGGTAGAAGAAAGCGAAGACTGATTCTGCAGCGATTTAGTAGCTAGGAGTGCTGGGATGCAGCTCAGGTGGTCTGGGTTCCAGTCCCCACTCGGCCTTGGAGCCCACTGGGTGACTTTGGGCCAGTCACTGCCTCTTAGCCCAACCTACCTTGCAGGGCTGTTGTTGTGGGGATAAACTAGAGGAGAGGAGGGCCTCCTGAGCTACCGGGGGTGCCTTGTAAGAGAGAGAGAGAGAGATGATGTGCATCCAATGTAAGAATAATGCTCCTAATTGAACTGAACTGAATAATCCCTAAATCTTCAAAAGCCATTCTGACTTCCTTGTCTTTCCAGTCCCTTTCGTACCTCATTCTTGCAGCAGATAAATTCATACAACAAAGCCTCTCAAAAATTTATGAGCAGTCCTGTTTTAAGCCAATTAAGAGGAAACTATCATTTCTGGGTACTATTGAGTGAATTTTAAAGATCTTATTATGGGCATTTATCACCATTTTCCAGAAATCAGCAGTTCTTCTACAGGTCTACCTCCTGTGATAAAAAATGCACCGCATTCATGGGTGACAACTACCATTATGATTTTCATAAATCTCAGGCAACTTCCACAGTGACAAACGCCAGCATGCTGCAGTTCTCAAAGAGATATTATTTAGCGTTGGTGATTTTTTTTTAATAAGCCAGGCTCCATTTCATATATTAGCCTGTAAGCCATGACTTGATTTGGATGAAGTTCCTTCTTCCAATAAACTAGGACATGCTCTTGATAACTTAAAAAAACCCTGTGAATAATATTCTCTGCAAATCCTTTTTTAACAAAAATTTAGCACACTGCTGCTTTGGGGGCAGAAACATTCACAGAAGTAACCAAACAAGTTTTTAGGATTGCAACCACCATCCAGGAATCTTGGGAAGTCTTGGGCAGGATTGGTGAAGTAGGGTGGATACTTTCTCCATATTATGTAGGTGTCCCATCTCCAGGCACCTAATTTATGGGGGCAGCTCATTCCCAGTGGGGGAGTCGTGAACTCTGGAATGCACACGCTCTTTGTGCTAGCTCCTATTTCCTCACCCCAAGGAAAGTCCAGAAAGGCAGGCGGCTGTGTTGATTCATATCCATGAAACAAACCTAGGCAACTTCATTTCCAGGAGCAGGGCTTTTGGAAAGCTGACGAGTCCTCATTGCCCGCTCCAGATCAAGGCACCTGGCAAGGGTTCAGAACAGGGCAAGAAGAATGATTGGCGGGGTTGGAAGCAAAGCCCCATGGGAGAGATGGCAGGAACTTGGCACTTCTAGCCCTGAGAAGAGGAGAGTGATGTGACAGCACTCTGCAAGTACTTGAAAGGCTGCCACAGAGAGGAAGGCCAGGGTCTCTTCTTGACCATCCCAGAGTGAAGGACATGGAATAACAGGCAGATGTTACAGGAAGCCAAGTTACGGTGGGGTATCACAACTGTTGGAGCAGTACAGCAATGGAACCCACCTCCCTAGGTCTTGGGATGGCTCTAGGCACGTCTGAGGCTGGCCTGAGCTTGGAGGGGAGACTGCCTGGGAACCGTATGGAGCCACCTTGAGTTCCACAAGGGGAGAAGAGTGGGATAGGAATACTTGGAAGGGGCCAAGAAGGCCAGCAGGTCCAGCCCCCTGCTCAGTGAGGGACTCCAAGCTGAACCATCCCTCTTGAATGTCTCCGGTGCGGGAGAGCCCACCATCTGAGAGGGACGGTTTAACTGAAGTCCTGCATCCAGTAGGGGGTTGGACCCGATGTCCTTCCGGCCCCTTCCAAGTTACCTCTTCTATGATCCTATGAAAACCCCAAATGTTCCATTAGAAAGGCTTCCCCTCAGTAGGACTGACTGAAAAGTTAGTAGCGAGAAAGGCACTGCAGCGTCCCCAGGTATTTTACATGGTTTAAGCCAGTCAACCTCCTGCGTGCCGTCGCCTTGCTTCTCTTGCCACTCTTCCCTGCTGTGGCAGTGAGCCAGGGAGGGAGCTGGCCGGGGCATGTCCTCCTCCTCCTCCTCCTCCTCCTCACCACCACTTTTCCTGGGGCCAGAGCGAGTGAGCAAGCAGGGTGCAAGGATGGAGAGGAGCCGCAGGCCCAGGCGACTGCCGTCCTGAGCCCCTGCTGGGTGCGGGACATGGGCAGGGGCCCACCCATGCCTGGCCTTGGCACCTCTCCAGCCAGCTCAATACTGCCCACATCTAGAACTGCCCCTTCCTTGATGTCTTATGCGTCTGCTCTGAAGGGCCGTGAGAAAGGCGCTTGCTAAGAGAGGGCCTCTTCCACGCGATCTGCATTGTGAAGGAGGCTTACAGAAGGGAGAAAGAGGACAAACCTGGCCCAGTAACCTGGCACCTTAATCACTAATGTGTCAATTAAATCTTCTCACGCTGGGCAAGGGATGAACAGAGGCAGGAGTCGAGTGCTAGGCAACAGGGGAGAGGGTATTCTATAAGATGAAAACGCAGGAAGACCCAGCAGGAAACTCTCTGCCTGCTAAGCACCCATTTTTGCCACACACATGGCTGTAGGGGGGAATCTTGCTCCCCCTGCAAGAGTTTTCAAAACCACCCCTTCTTTCTCCTACACAGTGGGAGCAAAACCCTTTATCTGCTCCTGACACCAGGCTGAACTTTATGGCAACTAGGCGTGGCGCTGAATCCAATGTCAGTTATGCTCAGTACCATGGACAGTTCCTTAGGGGTTCAGGGTGAACTCTGGAGTGGATAGATAGCCGCTCGCTCATGCTGCTCCTATGTCTTAGGACATGCAAGGGCCGATGGGAAAAGGAGGGAAGGGGCTGGTTCTTGACACCCCCATTCCCCTTTTCAGGTTAGCAAGTGGGTAGACTGAACAAACACGAGGTGGGAAGAAATCTCCATTCCTTCAGGGTCTGTTTGGCACCATGATTTCATAAATGCATTTGGGCATCCCAGAAAACTGCAAAGGGGAAAAGGTGAACTGAAAATCACAGTAAAACATACACAGTACTGTGGACAAATCTCCGAATCCAAACCGGAAGAACAACAACAGATTGTTAATGTACCAGTGCCGACAAAATAGCAAGACGAGAACCTCAACGGCGTGGGAGACGCCATGCCAAGGGTGATGCTCATCTGGGGAAACATTTAAGTGCAGCCACAATTGGGAGACTTTGAAAGCTGATCTTTGCCTTACCAGCAGGACAAGAATGACTGGTCCTTGATAGATGTAATCGATGTACTTCCCTGGTTCCTTTCCAAACCAGCATCTGTAAATAAAAAGTGATTTATTGCGAGGGTGCAAATCCCATGCATCAAGTAAAGAATAATAAGTCTGCATTGCACCTTTAGGAATTACACACAATTACAGAGAGTTCTGCTTTGTTTTTCAGTTTAATTATGCCTATGGAATGAAATTGATGGAGCAGCTTTTCTTTCATCAAAGGTGTTTCCTTCAGTGGGAGATGATACGGGGCTGATTCGTGATTGCGAATTTGTCCAGATCACCTTGCCCAGCGTTTTTCTTTGCAGTAACTGTGCGAACCCAGCAAAAAGAGGAGGGCTTCCCCTCCACTAAGGCCTGGAGCCCTGGGCATGAGACCTCCAACCTTGGGCCCACTTCAGCGGAGAAGGGGAAGGCTTCACCCCTGTGGACTGATCTCACATGCCAGTGCAGGCAACAGATCTGGGGGCCTGTTTGGCCACCTTCCCAGCACGACTTGTCTAGAACCAGTCAAGAACTTAGAGGAAGAGCAGAACCACATTTCTGGCCTTCACACTTACGGCAAAGATGCAGAAGTTCCTTCAGCTGAAAGCTAAACTGCATTTTGGAGAACTTCTTAGTGGTACCCAGAAGGATGGAGCCAGCACACCAAATATACCATATACCATTGCGAGCTTGCAAGGAGCTAGCCAGGCTAAGAAGGAGCTTCAGCTGTGAACAGGGGAGGTTGGTGACCCTTCTGTCAGCGTCTCCTCTCCCACTGCTGCCTCTCTCGTCAGCCATATAGGAATGATCCATGGTACTCCATGGCGCTGGGGGTACTTTGGGGATACAGCTCGGTACCATGGACAGCTCTCATAAAGGGCCTATCATGCTGCAAGGGAAGACGTCCCCCTGGACAGATACAGGACCCACCAGCCCACCCTGACTGTAGAGTCTCTGGTGCTTTCCAGGTGCTTGGCCGATGGCACCCACCAGCCCCAGCCAGTACAGGCCAGCATTGAGGGTGACTGAGGGAACTGGGTCTCTTCAGCCTGGAGAAGAGGAGACTCAGAGGGGATCTGTTGGCGACACACAGGCATGTGAGGGGATGTCACACGGAGGTGGGGAGAGACCTGTTCTCCCCTGCAGAGGAAGGCAGGACACACTCCAACGGAGCAAAGCTCAGGGAGCCAAGGTTCCATTTGGATGCCAGGAAGCACTTCCTGACAGTCAGGACCCCGAGGGTGTGGAATGGGCTTCCACGAGAGGTCGCTGAGGCCCCATCGGTGCGGGTGTTCAAGGATAGGCTGG